>NC_135824.1:31470702-31550579 GCF_964213995.1 Mustelus asterias
CATTTCCCCACTGGAAAAGATGCCCTGTGCCCAGTCAGTGCTGGACTCCTCCATGCTCCGAACGCAAGCTTTCTGGCAGGCTTCCCAATTGCAATGTGATGCTCACCCACCCACATCTGTCTCCATGCTGCCCCACTGACGTCCTCAGCTGAGTCTTCTGCCACAGAACTCATGTGTGACCTCACCCTCTGGCAGCGGGACAAGCTTGACCATTTCTCCCACCTGCAGGCCCCACTTCGATGCTTTCCTCCAAGATATATGTGCAGTGTCTGAGCTGGAGGCAGTGAATGTGAAATCAAGTGAGAATGTGTCTTCATCATCAATGCTTGCTCTTCCTCCACTCCCTGGCCAGCTTGCAGTTCTTGGGCATCTGGTAAAGTAAGCGGCGCTAGGGTAAGGTGGTGGTGAGATGAGAGGGATTAGAAAGAGCTGCACGCTTACAACATCCGCACCTTCCAGTTAGAAGAGTGCAGGGCAAGTGGGATGAGAGAAGGAGCATTATTTATGAGGATACATCATCTTCAATGGATTCAGCCATGCTGTTGGCCACAGTCTCAGTGTTGGACCTTCCCATTATGGCCTGCACCATCTCCACAGTGTTAAGACATACTCTCACCAACAGTTAGTTCCTGCTGCTTCTGCCTGTGCAAGAGAGGTTAACAGTTATGCAATGTGTTCGGGTGAGGTGGCTACCATGGTTGAATAGTTGACAGTGTGTATAGCTGCATCATGGTTGTGAGGCCTGCAGCAGTAAGGCTGAGGTGAAGCTACGACAATCAGCTATGAGAGTCTGATTGATAGGTAGGTGGGTGATGGGGAAGGGGAGGTGATTTTAGCAGGGGCTGGGGCATAGCACTTGGAGAGTCATTCACTGACCTTGACCACGCATTCGGCCTTCACGCTTTTTTGCAACACTAAATCCAGATCCTGCGGGCTGCACGTCTGGCGTTGGGTCCGTGGAGATCTGTTCCCATTGCTTTCCCACCCGTAATCTCCATGGCCTGTGGATACAGGAGATCTCTCCTCCTTTCCACCAAGATGTCCAATGCAACATTGGAAAAGCCTGCTGCGCGTCCTCACCCATGTCAGAGATTGTTCTTGACTCAC
This sequence comes from Mustelus asterias, assembly GCF_964213995.1. Lineage (NCBI taxonomy): Eukaryota > Metazoa > Chordata > Chondrichthyes > Carcharhiniformes > Triakidae > Mustelus > Mustelus asterias. The sequence goes on from NC_135824.1 coordinate 31,471,810, forward strand.
AGTTCTATTTCCAGAGATGTCAGCACTCCTGGAAGCCACAACCTTTTCCTTCTTTAAGAGCTTTAAGTAGTTAGCAGGTAATCATACTGAGTCCCCTGTTAACACGTGCAGCCAATGAGCAGCACAGTCAGAGCTGCCCGACACAGCAATCATGATCACGAGCAAGAAGTATGAAGATGGTAAGTTTCCAGTATTACATTGAACAGGAAAAGGATAATCACTCTTCGTGATTCCTACAACTGTTCTCAGGTTTATCCAGTTTAGCTCCCCCATGACCCTGAGATTCCAATCACTTAGATATTGGTCTGTTCGACTTCAGCAGAGAACTAAAATCATTCTATTCAAAGATTTAACACCACTGCAAAGGGTGCGGGAGATAATATATTCATCTGCTGTTTTCCAACGGGATAGCTTCAGCTTCAGAGTTTTCCTGTTCAGGTTTGGAAGGGCAAAGGGTACATCGCAACCCACAGCACCATTGCAAAAAGGCAAAGGGTACATTGCAATATGCACACCTTTGTAAAGTATATTTATTAGTCACAAGTAGGCTTACATTAACACTGCAATGAAATTACTGTGAAAATCCCCTAGTCGCCACACTCTGGCACCTTTTTGGGTACACGGAGGGAGAATTTAGCACGGCCAATGCACCTAACCAGCACGTCTTTCGGGTTGGGGGAGGAAACTGGAGCACCCGGAGGAAACCCACGCAGACGCGGGGAAAACATGCAGACTCCACACAGACAGTGACCCAAGCCGGGAATCGAACCCGGGTCCCTGATGCTGTGGGGCAGCAGTGCCAATCACTGTGCCACCGTGCCGCCCCAGGGTTATGGAGCATTGAAAGCTGAACAGAGATAATTATTGGATTTGATAACACTTAGTTTTTTTGCCACCACCACCCCCCCCCGCATATCTCTTCATTTAAGAAAAAAATTGATTTCTACATTCACGACATCCCAAAGAAGTTTGCAGCTAAAGAAATACTTTTGAAGTGTAGTCACTGTCGTGATGTAGTAAACACAGCAGCAAATCTGTGCACAGCAAGATCCAACATGCAGCATTTGATAACGACCAGGTAATCTGTTTTAGACACAAGAACAGAGGATATTGAATAAACTCTGCCAGTCAGCCAGCATCTATCAGGAGAGAAACAGAGTTAATGTTTCAAGTCCATAGATTCTTCCTTAGAACTTCAGTTCTTTCAGATTCCAGCATCCGCAGTATTTTGCTCTGCTTCGACTAATGCCAAGGGATCTTTAACATCCACCCCAGAGGGCAGACAGAGCTTTCCTTTAATCTCTTCTCCAAAAGATGACATCTGCGACAGTGCAGCACTCCTTCAGTACTGCGTTGGAATGCCAGTCCAAATTTTGTGCTCTTGTTTCTGGCATGGGAATTGAAGTGGAGATGCCGGCGTTGGACTTGGGTAAACACAGTAAGAGTTTTAACAACACCAGGTTAAAGTCCAACAGGTTTATTTGGTAGCAAATGCCATTAGCTTTCGGAGCGCTGCTCCTTCGCCAGATGGAGTGGAAATGTGCTCACAAACATCTGGCTGGCTGTAGGGATTTGCATTCTAATTCAGTATTCTGTAACTTGATTTTTGTCTCTCTGTGCTCTGTTCGAGAGCAGATATCTACTCCATCTGACGAAGGAGCAGCGCTCCGAAAGTTAATGGTATTTGCTACCAAATAAACCTGTTGGACTTTAACCTGGTGTTGTTAAAACCCTTACTACAAACAGGGCATACAGAGACACAAAATCAAGTTACAGAATACTGATTAGAATGCGAATCTTTACAGCTAATCAAGTCTTAAAGATACAGACATTGTCTGTAAGACTTGATTAGCTGTAAAGGTTCGCATTCTAATCAGTATTCTGTAACTTGATTTTGTGTCTCTGTGTGCCTTGTTTGTGAGCAGATTTCCACTCCATCTGACGAAGGAGCAGCGCTCCGAAAGCTAATGGCATTTGCTACCAAATAAACCTGTTGGACTTTAACCTGGTGTTGTTAAAACTCTTAATGGGAATTGAACCCATGACACTCTAAATTAGGAGTGTACTGCCCCCACTGATCCACAAATAGCAGACAAAAAAGGGATCACTTGAGGGGAAATGTCTTTACACAGCGGGTGGCTATAGGATGCGGAATGTGTTGCCTGGGGGCATGGTGGAGGCAGATTCAAAGGGTGCCTTTCAAAAGAGAGTTGGGGTAATTAACTAAATAGAAAATACATGGCAAGGCTATGGGGAAAAGGCAAGTGCAACTAAGACCAACACTGACACGATGGGCCAAATGGTTTCCTTCTGAGCTGGGACCATTCTATGATCTGAAGAAGTTCATTCCCCCTGTGCCCACGGGGGTTTCCTCCGGGTGCTCCGGTTTCCTCCCACAGTCCAAAGACGTGCGGGTAGCTTGATTGACCATGCTAAATTGCCCCTTAGTGTTAGGGAGATTGGCAGGGTAAATACGTCGGATTACGCTGATAGGGCGTGGGCGGGATTGTAGTCGGTGCAGGCTCGATGGGCTGAATGGCTTTTTTTCAGCACTGTAGGAATTCTAAGAAGAGCCGGGGGTCTCGAAACATTAACTCTGCTTCTCTCTCCACAGATGCTGCCAGACCTGCTGAGTTCATCCAGCAGTTTTTGTCTTTATTTCAGATTTCCAGCATCCGCAGTATTTCGCTTCCATTCTACGATTCTCAGACTTAACCCGAATTTAAATAATTAACAGCATGAACTAACAAGAGAGTCCACCTTTTTACATGATGTACAGATGTATCTGTCTAGCTGACATTCCTGGTTTGATTTATACTGTACACATGTCCATGCATGTCCATTACACATGTTCCTTTTTTTTGCTCTACAATCCTTGGATCTCCCGAATGTGTGTGATTTCCCATTGAAGATGTGTATGTTAGCTGGGCACTGAGCAGAGAATTTGAGCTAGATCCCTCAGAGAAAGGTCTAAAGCACTGGAAAGTGTGGCATTTGTCAGGCCAAACACTGGGATCCACACCTATTTTCTGTTTAGTTCCTTGCCGCAAAATAATAACGATGATACATTCCGTTTACAACATAAATTACGACGTTTGCAAACCCGCAGGGAACTGTGCAGTGATTTCAAAAGCACATGTACCGAAAGCTAACTGCAAATAAAAAGTGCCCCGTCAAATAAAAAGATAAGGAAAAACATGATTGCATCTCAAAGAAAGGAAGAGAAAAGATCGAGACAGACACAGGGCGTGTTTCTAGCCGGGAATTACAACTCACTGCTTTCACTGTGGCTCCGGGGTGTACCTGAGGATTATCGGTGCTATTACAATGAAACAATTCACCTGCAGAGCAAAGTTTGCAATCCTCCCCCCACCTTTTTTTTTGCATACCTTTGGGATCTGGAAGGAGCTCTCTCTTCCAGCGACTGGATGCTGGGATGCCCTTTCCTTTTTTTTTTGGCTTTGCCAGGTCCTCTACAAGCTGCCGAACCTGGGACCGCACGACCCTCTGAGACCACCTTCAGAATAATGGCAAGAGGGAGAGGCAGGGCAGGTGAGGAGGAGGAGGTGGCAGCGGCTGCCCATCTCTGTCCGAAAGCCACGATCAGTGGTCCACCACTCTGCCTCCCTGAGACTCCCTGCCTGATATCACCCACCCACCTCCCCTTCCCCAGCAGTGCTGTGTTAACCGAGATTGGAGCTCCCCTTGCTGTTGAAAGCCAGTCATGCCAACTCCAGCAAGATGTTGTAAACAGTGTGGGGTCAAGTTTATAGAGTGAAAATAGTGATTTGAAATAGTATTCATACACAGCCATGCCTTGCATTTCATCGTGAGAAGTTTAACAACACCAGGTTAAAGTCCAACAGGTTTATTGATTGGACTTTAACCTGGTGTTGTTAAACTTCTTACTGTGTTTACCCCAGTCCAACGCCGGCATCTCCACATCATGACTTGCATTTCATCTCCAGTCTGTACTATCAACTGAAAGGAAGTCAAAATACCATTCAGTCTGGATCTACAACTTTAACTTGGGAAAACGTCAAGGAGTCAAAGAAGTATACATCACAGAAAAAGGCCTTTCGACCCATTGGGGGCGATTTTACCAACGCGTTGTGCCCGTTTCCAGGCACGACACAGTGGTAAAGTGGGCCCTAAAGCACTGAGCGTGATCAGTGCCCATTTTCACGGCCAGCATCATTTTACAAGCGCTGGATTTGCAGCACGGTCAGTCTCTCGCCGGATATGGGCAAGAGGCAGGTTAATATATTTAAATTTATTAAAATGGCCATTTGCATCTGCTTAGTGAGCCCGGCACTCACTCATCCGGGATTGGCCCCCTTTATGACTTCACCGGGAAAGGTTCTTGCCGGCGAGGAATAGACATGTTCCCCATGAATGGGTGGAACCAGAGGCCATTGAGGTCCCTCAGGGAGGCTGAGGGCAGTATCAGACTGGCAGTGCCACCCTGGCACCTGGGCAATGCCCACAGGGCAGTGCTGGGGTGGGGCCAGTGGGGGGCAGTGGGGGCGGGGCCAATAGGGAAGGGGCTAATGTGGGGCCCGCTGGCACTCTGCAGGGACTGGTGGGAGGAGGGCGCCGGGTCTGCGAATGGTGGGGGGAGGATGGCGGGTCCGAGATCGGTGGAGGAGGGGGGTCCGCGATCGGTCTGTGCGGTAGGGTGGGTCAGCGGGGGCTGCATCTCGGACCGCGGGCCCCCGCGATTGCAGGGGGAGGGAGGGGGGTCAGCTCTCTCTTTTCTGTCAGACCCCTGCTCCTGCTGATGTGTATGTGTAGCATCAGAGGTCTGCACATGCGCACTATCTCCCTCTGCAGGCTTTCAGGTGCATTAGGCCCCACCCACTGGCTTCTGCAGCACAAATCTGACACGCTCAAAGTTTTGCAGGCAGAGTGCGTATGGGGGGGGGGGCCTGAAAACAGGTCTAAAAGTCAGATCTGAAACTCTCCCAGTTTCAAGTCCGCCCAGTAAAATCGCCCCCATCCTGTCTGTGCTGGTCAAAGACAAACCACCTAACTATTCTAATCCCATCTCCCTGCACCTGGCCCATTGCTTTGTATGCCTTGGCATCACAAGTGCACACCTAAATTCTTCTTAAATGTTATGTGTGTCTCTGTCTCCGCCACCCCTTCAGGCAGTGAGTTCCCAGACTCACGCCACCTGTTGGGTGAAAATGTTTTTCCTCACATCACCTCTCGACCAACTGCCCCGACCTTAAATCTATGCCCCTTTGTCATCGAACCCTCCACCCGGGGGAAACGTTTCTTCCTGTCTACTCTATCTATGACTCTGATAATCTTATACGTTTCAATTATGTCCCCCCTCAGTCTCCTCTGCTCCAAGGAAAACAACCCCAGTCTATCCAATCTCGCTCCATAACTACAACTCTCCAGCCCAAGCAGCATCCTGGTAAATCTCCTCTGAACCCTTTCCAATGCTATCACATTCTTCCTATAGTGTGGATTCCAGAACTGCACACAATACTCTAGCTGTGGCCTAACCAACATCCCAAAGAGCTGCATCAGATAAGGTTTGAAACTGAGCCAAAGAAGATAGAACATTACAGCGCAGTACAGGCCCTTCGGCCCTCGGTGTTGCGCCGACCAGTGAAACTAATCTAAAGCCCCTCTAACCTACACTATTCCAATATCATCCATATGTTTATCCAATAACCATTTGAATGCTCTTAATGTTGATGAGTCCACTACTGCTGCAGGCAGGGCATTCCATGTCCTTACTACTCTCTGAGTAAAGAACCTACCTCTGACATCTGTCCTATATCTCTCACCCCTCAATTTAAAGCTATGTCCCCTCGTGCTAGCGAGGAAAAAGGCTCTCACTATCCACCCTATCTAATCCTCTGATCATCTTGTATGCCTCTATTAAGTCACCTCTTAACCTTCTTCTCTGTAACGAAAACAACCTCAAGTCCCTCAGCCTTTCCTCATAAGACCTTCCCACCATACCAGGCAACATCCTGGTAAATCTCCTCTGCACCCTTTCCAACACTTCCACATCTTTCCTATAATTTCTTAAGGGAGGAGAGAGTGGAACTTGGAGTTAGAGAGCAAGATGGAGGGAATTCCAGAGCTTAGGGTTTAGGCAGCTGAAGGCACTGTTGCCAATGGTGTTGCCATTAAAATTGAGGGTGATAGAGATCAAAATTAGAGGAGTGCTGATAGGTCAGAGCGTTGTAGGGTTGGAGGAGTTTACTGTGATAGGGAGAGATGAGACCATGGAGAGAGTTGAAATCGTGAATGGACTGGACAGCAATGTAACTCAGTGGACACAGAGAAAATGGATGATTGGGTCTTGGTACAGGCTAGGATACAGGGAAAGGGTTCATCAGATCAGGAACAAAACCTCCTTTCACCTGGGGTAGATATAAAAGCGTAGCTTAAGTGTTTTATGAAGTCCGCCTGGATTATAAGTTTTGCAATTTAAATTTGGCTAGGGTGAGCATGAGATATTTCTCTTCAGGTACGACTCAACTGACCCACGAGGGAGCTTTTATCAAACAAAGGTTATTTAAGAATACAGTTAACATGCATAGCAAGAAAATTAGCAATAACTTTTACCAAAGGCAAACAGTAAAGAAAGACAACCAAGATATTGTATAACCCTTAATAAATATGAACTGTTCCAACCAAACAAACTTCCTCAAACGAACCCCTTGCCACAGGTTTAACACATAAAATACAAACGCTTACGTGATGCTGGAACTTAGCCCTTTGGGTGGAGAATTGAAACCCTAAATTCCCAGCCTTATAACTTCTAGCAGCCCTCTGGATATACACCCAGACCAGCTTGAAGTCAAAACAGCTTCCCAAAACACCAGGGAAAGAGAGAGGCAAAACAACCATCAACTGTTTTCCACTCCAGGAAGGCCAGAAAGCCTTGCTTCCAGCTAGCCAGCAGAATTTCCAATCCCAGGGAGAGAGAAACACTGCTTTCAGTCTGCTGTCCACCCCCTTCTAAACTAAAACTGAAATTGAATACTTAGATTTTTCTGGGGAGGAACCACCTGACTTTGACTTGTCAATCAATCTTCCCTCTCACAATGCAGGTCATAAAAGAACCCAGAAAGTACAAGAGGCCCAGACTAAAAATAAACAAAACGCTATTTAAGCCATTGAGGCATCAATAAAAGGAAGTTTAACAGACAGCCAGTGCCACAATGAAAGTAAAAGGCCAGCTTACAAACTGAAGAGAATATGATTAAATAAAAAACATTTCTTAAAGCTTCACTCGCATCACACAAAACACCTCCTGTTTTAAATTGATGACCATGGATGAACAGGGATATCCACTGCTTGCTGAAGTCCAGACCTGAGGCATTCAAGTCAGGCGACACTGACCTATACAAGAAAGCCAGATACGATCTAAGGAGGTCCATCAAAGATGCCAAAAGATAGTACCGGACCAAGCTAGAGTCCCAGGCTAGCCACACCGACCCCCGCCGACTATGGCAAGGTCTGCAAGACATAACAGGCTGCAAGATGAAGGCATGTAAAATCGCCGGCTCCAACGCACCCCTCCCTGATGAGCTCAATGCATCCTACGCCTGTTTTGAGCAAGAGGTCAGCGAGAGCATGCCCTCCACCCTGGAAGCCCTGGGATGAACCTGTATCTGGGGTCACCATTGCAGATGTCAGAGCAGCTTTCTCGAAGATCAACCCACGGAAAGCAACTGGCCCGGATGGGGTACCCTGACGAGCACTCAGATCCTGTGCGGATCAGCTGGCGGGGGTATTCGCAGACATCTTCAACCTCTCTTTACAACAATCTGAGACCCCTATCTGCTTTAAGAAGATGACCATCATTCCGGTAACTAAGAAAAGCCAAGCAGCGTGCCTTAATGACTATTGGCTGGTGGCTCTGACATCCATCATTATGAAGTGCTTTGAAAGGTTATTCATGGCACTAATCAATTCCAGCCTCCCGGACTGCCTGGATCCACTACAGTTCGCCTACCGCCACAACAGTCCACAGCAGACGCCATTTCCCTGGCCCTGCATTCAACCCTGGACCATCTAGGTAACAAGGACACCTATGTCAGACTCCTATTTATTGACTACAGCTCAGCCTTCAACACTATTATTCCCACGAAACTCATCTCAAACTCCATGGCCTGGGCTCGGCACCTCCCTCTGCGACTGGATCCTGAACTTCCTAACTCATAGACCACAATCAGTAAGGATAGGCAACAATACCTCCTCCACGATAATCCTCAACACCGGTGCCCCACAAGGCTGTGTTCTCAGCCCCCTAATACACTCTTTGTACCCCTATGACTGTGCGGCCAAATTCCCCTCCAATTTGATTTGACCGTCGTGTGTCGGATCTCAAACAAAGACGACACAGAGTACAGGAATGAGATAGGGAATCTGGTGAACTGGTGCAGCAACAATAATCTCTCCCTCAATGTCAACAAAACAAAGAAGATTGTCATCGACTTCAGGAAGCGTAAAGGAGAACATGCCCCTGTCTACATCAATGGGGACGAAGTAGAAAGGGTCGAGAGCTTCAAGGTTTTAGGTGTCCAGATCACTAATAACCTGTCCTGGTCCCCCCATGCCGACACTATAGTTAAGAAAGCCCACCAACGCCTCTACTTTCTCAGAAGACTAAGGAAATTTGGCATGTCAGCTGTGACTCTCAGCAACTTTTACAGATGCACCATAGGAAGCATTCTTTCTGGTTGTATCACAGCTTGGTATGGCTCCTGCTCTGCCCAAGACCGCAAAAAACTACAAAAGGTCGTGATTGTAGCCCAATCCATCATGCAAACCAGCCTCCCATCCATTGACACTGTCTACACTTCCTGCTGCTTCGGCAAAGCAGCCAGCATAATTAAGGACCCCACGCACCCCGGACATTCTCTCTTCCACCTTTTTCCTTCGGGAAAAAGATACAAAGTCTGAGGTCACGTACCAACCGACTCAAGAACAGCTTCCTCCCTGCCGCTGTCAGACTTTTGAATGGACCTACCTTGCATTAAGTTGATCTTTCTCTACACCCTAGCTATGACTGTAACATTACATTCTGCACTCTCTCGTTTCCTTCTCTATAAACGATATGTTTTGTCTGTATAGTGCGCAAGAAACAATACTTTTCACTGTATGTTAATACATGACAATAATAAATCAAATCAAATCAAATCAAACTGGATCCAACTGGGTGCTTTGCTACTAATCCCAAGGGGACCTTGTGAATGTATCTGTCTTTTTAATAAGGCAATGGCAGCACTATGTCAAAAGGCAAGATATCTGTCCATGCTGCATCTGTTCAACATGACCTTCAGCGAGTTTTCTAACCAACATATCACTGTTGAGCAAATAGTGAATTTGAGAAATGTATTTCCAATTTTAAAATTGTATTTAGTGGCTATCCAATTCCCATCAGTCAATTAGTCGTTGATCCATGTCAGGCTAAGATAGGATATGTGATTCCTATCGATCTATGTGGAAGATCCCATTCAATTCTGTTTTATCTGGGGATGATATCCTACCTTAGATCGGCGATGAGAGGCCTGTTCAGTGTTATGAATGAATTTGAACTGTAGTCTCTGATTAGTGACTGTGAGCCTGAAGGGACTCACAGGCTCACAGTCACCCTCTTGCCTCTGAATTTAAAAGGTTGCAGGTTCAACCCCCACTCTGGAGCCTTAAGCACAGAATACAGGCTGCATCCCAATACAGGCCTGGGAGGGTGCTGCACTGCAGAGGTGCCTTGTCTCAGATGAAATGTTAGCTCAGAGCCCCTTCTGTCCAGGCAGACAGCTATAAAAGATCCTTCGAAGCTATCTGAGGGTGGGCAGGTGAGTTGTCCTGGGTCCCGGCCAACTTATTTCTTTGATTAGCATTGCTGCCTCACAGTGCCAGGGACCCGGGTTCGATTCCCAGCTTGGGTCACTGTGCAGAGTCTGCACGTTGTCCCCACGTCTGCTCCAGTTTCCTCCCACAGTCTGAAAGATGGATTGGCCATGCTGAATTCTCCCTCAGTGTACCCGAACAGGCGCCGGAGTGTGGCGACGAGGGGATTTTCACAGTAACTTTGTTGCAGTGTTAGTGTAAGCCTACTTGTGACGCTAATAAATAAACTTTAAAACTTTAAACTTTATCAAAACGGATCATTTGGGCATTTATCTCGTTATTACTTATGGGAGCTTGCTGTGCGCGAATCGGCTGCCGCTTTTTCTGATATTACAACAGTGACCACACTGCAAAAGTATTTATTGCAAAATGCATTGGGATGTACTGAGTACTTGAAAAGCGCTAAATATACTTTTTTTTCATTTGTCCATTTATCCCTGACCTCACATTGAATCAACATTCACCTTGTCCCTTCCACAGGTACGGCAGTCTGTCCCGCAGTTAGACACTTATTAGGAGTCAGTCCAAATTGCACTTTTTGTTGCAAGTATAAAGACAAGTTAGTACGTTTCTGTCTTTATTCAACTGATCTTAAGATGTCTGTCTCCAGAGACAGTCCTGGTGTTGTTAAACTTCTTCCAGAGACAGCCACATGGCTTGGTCACACAACTACGGAAAGCCTGGAGTGTCAATCAGACTGGTTATACTTCAAAACCCAAACAATCCCCTTTCATACTCAACTAAAGATACAAGCATCCACTTTTCCCTGGCAAACAAAAGATACATTTACATGCATCATGCAGTTACCCACGATATACCCATTATTCTCATGCATTAATATTGTTTGATCGAATAGCCAGTCTCTGCAAATGCATTGCCCACATCAAACCACATAAGTCTGTTAGCAGAACAAACATGCATTGGCATTGGCTGTTTGTCTGGGTGATGCTCCTTGTCCAGAGAGTGCTGCTCCCATGGACCTTGTTGCCTTGGTGACTGTTGTTCCATTGCGGTTGGTGGGGACCGGTGGACCTCAGTGCTTGATGGTAGTTCTGTACTCAGTAAAGTTGGTGGGATCCCTTCTCCCTGACCGACCGATTGGTGCAAAGTAACAGCTTCGCTCATTGTTCTGATATGTCTACGGTTGTGCTGGTATAGTTGGTCGTTCACTTCCACTGCGTATGATTAAGATGACAATTTCTCTACACATATGCCACGTTTCCACAGGGCTGAGTCCAGTTGAGAGGATTGGAGGTTTGTGCCCTGACTGACACTGCTCTGGTAACAGTCTAACAGTCTTGTCACACTGAAATGTGGCTTTTTTGTCATTTCACTTTGATCTTTTTCCTCTGTTACTCTTGTTACTACTTCCAGTTTCAGTGGATGTTTTGCTATTGGAAGAGCAGTTTCAATACAGCACGACATCAGTCTCTGCAAAGGACTACTTCCCATGCCTTCAGTTGGTGTGTTTCTCTACTCAATGCCTTGTATGTGTCAGTGCTAGATTTGCTCAGTTTCTTGACTCGTCCTTAGTCAGTCTTCATTGCTGCCTCTGCGTTTCCATTCAACTGGGGATAGTGCAGAGATTATATACAATGCTGAATTTCCCAATCCTTTGCAAATTAGCTGAAGTCTTCAATTGTGAAGTGTGAGCCATTGTCACTCACCACAATGTCTGGAATGCTTTCAGGCATTTTACTCTTTCTCTCGTCATCATGGAAGTCAGCTGGGGTAACTCTCATTAGTCAGAATAGCAATCCACAGCGACTAGTTCCTGCCAAAGTGAAAATGTCAGCTCGCAACGTCATCCATGGTCTATCTGGGATGTCATGCATCATCAGTGGCTCTCTCATTACACGTGCCAGACTGGCCAATGTGGTCCTTAACTTCATTGCTCATGTTTGGCCACTGAAGCACATCTCCTGCCTTTCTGAAAGTCAATTCAATTTCTTGATGGCTTGCATGGATATGCTTCATCATCTTTCCTCTCAGTTCCTTAGGGATGATGACCCTGCAATCTTTGTACAAGATGCCATCTCCATCTGTCAATCCATCTCAGTATACCCAATACACTCTTGTAACCACAAGTGTGTCATCTCAGGCCACAAGTATAAGGGCAGCTGTACTTCTTTGGTGTGTTTCTGTGGGAGGCTATTATTGAACTGATCTTAAGATGAGAAGATGAGATGTCTGCCTCCAGAGGCAGCCTCATGGATGGTCACATAACTATGGACTGTTGAAGTGGAAACTTTCCTGCTTCCTAAAATTCCTTTCAATTAAATAACTTAGTCTTTATTTACGAAAAACTGCATGCAGTATATGGCTGAAACTTGGGGTCAGAGAGCAGTTGGTACAACTGCTGATTCTTCCACAAGTCCGCAATTACACAGAGAAACAGTTCAGTATTTATACATAATCATTATCAACTTTCGTGACCAGAGCATATTCAGGAATTCGATTAGTAATAGAATCATAAGCAATATCATTAATAATGTTTCAACTTGCTGACCTCCTAGAACTCTTTGTCTCATTATTCATACCCTTATCTTGTCCTTTGATGGAACAGAAGAAGGTCAGTGACTCCTTCCTCCCTGACCTTGTCTTGTTTTATTTACTCATACAGCCTTATTAACTCTTACAGGGGTCTGGCATTTTGAAATAGCTTTGGTCAGCCGTTCTTTATATTGTAACAAATAGTTGACCAATTATCCCATCATGCCCTTACTTAGTTCATAGAACTTCACATGGACTATTTACATTTCAAAACACAAACACTTTTAATTACATTCCTAAAGGTAGAAATTGTGCCATACCCTTGAAGAGTATTTTCATTGATACTATGAACAAGTATTACCATCTTTAGGAGTTGTGTGTCAGAGAGGAGGACCGTGTTTTCCAACATGTTGTACTGCAGTAACGTTCAACAGGCATTAATACATGGATTAAGAGAAGCCAATAGGTCCACCAAGCTTACTCCTTGCCCAGACCAACTCCAAGTCATCTAATCATAGGCTGCAGCTAATCAGTTTAACTTCCTAAGAGACTTTCTGCGTAATTACATCTTGGCACTTTCCAAAGGTTTAAACAGTGAGATACTAAGCCAGATAGAACAGAAAGTTCCCAGCTTCAATAGCTGGCCTGGGCAGTGGCGTACCGGTATTGTCATTGGATTAGTAATCCAGAGACTTGGGGTAATGTTCTGGGGATGGGCGGCACGGTGGCACAGTGGTTAGCACTGCTGCCTCACAGCACCAGGGACCCGGGTTCAATTCCAGCCTCGGGTCACTCTCTGTGTGGAGTTTGCACATTCTCTCCGTGTCTGCATGCGTTTCCTTCGGGTGCCCCGGTTTCCTTCCATAGTCCAAAGACATGCGGGTTAGGTAAATTGGCCATGATAAATTGCCCCTTTGTGTCAGGGGGATTAGTAGGGTAAGTATGTGTGTTTACAGGGATGGGAGCTGGGTGGGATTGTTGTCGATGTGGGCTCGATGGGCCAAATGGCTTCCTTCTGCACTGTAGATTCTATGATTCTATGAAAGTTAGGTTAATGGTAAGAACACAATTGAGTGAACGTCCTGGGAACTGCTCTTAGTGTTCAAGCTTCAAATGTGCAGTGGAAACCATTTTAAGTCTATAAACCCATCTTCAGTTGGCATTACACTGACAACTTCTCAGGTGGACACAAAAAAGCATCCCACGTCCACTATTATACTGAAATATACTGAATACTGTAAAGCCTGGAGAGAGTGGACATGGGGAAGTTGTTTCCATGAGTAGGCGAGACTAGGATCTGGGGGCACAGCCTCAGAATAAAGGGATGACCCTTTAGAACGGAAATGAGGAGGAATTTCTTCAGCCAGAGGGTGGTGAATCTGTGGTATTCATTGCCGCTGAAGGCAGTGGAGGCCAGGTCATTGAGTGTCTTTAAGACAGAGATAGATAAGTTCTTGATTGGTAAGGCGATCAAAGTTTACAGGGAAAGGGTGGGAGAATGGGCTTGAGAAACTTATCAGCCATGATTGAATGACAAAGTAGACTCAATGGGCCGAATAGCCTAATTCTGCTCCTATATCTTATGATCTTAAGGTCTTATTAAGGGAGTTCTCCTGAGTGCTCTGATTAATATTTATTCCAAATCCTGTTGTTTTTTTACCCTATGTTATAATAGTGACTACACTTGAAAGGTTAAAGCCGTAATGCTCATTTGGAGAGCTGGTGCAGACACGATGGGCCAAATGGCCTCCTTCTACACTGTAACAATTCTGTGATCCTGTGATACCCCATTAGGTGTGAAGCAGCTGGGGCATGTTCTGGTCATAAAAGATGCTTTATAAATGCCAGTTTTTTCTTGACATGAATTGGTTTCCAAAACAAAATTATGGTGACAAAGCAGGAGCAACTCGAAGAAAAGTCTCAGTTTATGGCTGGCCAGGGTTCCTATTCTTAATCCCAATAACTGCTGGAATTATGTACGCGTGCATGCTGAGTGAGAACAGAATCAGGCTCAGACGTAATAAATCTCACAGTCAAGATGTCTATTATTGCTGTCTAGATTTGCACGTATGAGGACTGCAAACTGGGCACTGCACCAGAGATGGAAGAACACTAATCATCTCCTGTGTGATATAAATCAAGTCCACAGTCACTGACAAAAATTTAGTGCTCAGTCCCCCTGCAAAAGCCATGGGCACAGGTTTAATTGAAGTTTTCTTTTCTTATAATTCATTCAAGGGATGTGGGCGTGCTGGCTGGGTCAGCAATTATTGCCCATTCATTTCAGAGGGCATTTAAGAGTCAACCGCATTGCTGTGGCTCTGGAGTCACATGTAGGCCGGACTGGGTAAGGACCGCAGATTTCCTTCCCTAAAGGACATCAGTGAACCAGATGGGTTTTGAAAATGCAGTGGGGAAAATCACAGAGACGGGTACCTGACACACAAAATGGTTGCCTGAGAAAGAGACATTAAGCAGGCACTGACTTTTAGCACAGACAGCTACTTAAAATTAAAACATGCAGCACAGACAGTTATTTAAAGTTAAACATGCAGGAACCAAATACTGCAGGAAGCCAGTAAGAGCTTGAGGCACTTTAAAGATAAGGGCAGACCCAGGACAATAAGGTCTGATAACAAGATCAGCCATAGATGGGAACAGAAACACATAAATTCAGCAAAACCAATCACTATATGTAAAGACCGAAACCAGTCATTGATAGTCATTGATAGAGGAAATGTATCCATTCTATGAAACAATGCGATGTTAAATGCCCATGTCTGTACCTGTCTGATTGTAACGATGTGTTAACTGCCGATCACCATGATCTGTCTACTCAACTAAAACGATGTGTTAAACGGCTAATGTCCGGACTATTCATTGTCTGAAAAGTATAAAAATGATCGACTGCTATTGTATTATTGAGAAGGTAGCTGCCAAGTACTGCGGAGTACCAGCGCTTTCTCCCCGAAGCTTCGTGTCCAAAATAAAACTGTATTATTGAACCTCCAATCCGACTCCAGTGGTAATTTCCCACAACAAAGACAATGGTTTAATGGTCATCATTAGGCCTTTTAATTCCAGATTTTATTGAATTCAAATTTCATTATCTGCCATGGTGGGATTCAAATCTGGATATCTGATCCAGTGAAGATACCACTACGCCACTGCGCGCACGCACACACACGCACACACACACGCACACACACACACATGCACACACACACACACACGCACACACACACACATGCACACACACACACACATGCACACACACACACACATGCACACGCACACACACACATGCACACGCACACACACACACACATGCACACACACACACACACACATGCACACGCACGCACACATGCACACATGCACACATTCAGATTAATTTTCTTGTTAAGGAAGTGTACCAATGGATATGAAACAAAGTTATAAAGGTCAGCTATGAATCAGTTATGATGGAATAGGCTTGAGGGGCTGACTGGCCTCCTTTTCTTACCAATAGAATCATAGAATCATAGAATTCTATAGTGAAAAGGAGGTCATTCAACCCCTCGAGCCTACACTGACTGCAATCCCACCCAGGCCCCATCCCCGTAACCCCATACATTCACCTTGCTAATCCTCCTCACACTAAGAGGCAATTTAGCATGGCCAATCAGCCTAACCTGCACATCTTTGCAGTGTGGGAGAAATCCAGAGGAAACCCACGCAGACACTGGGAGAATGTGCAAACTCCACACAGACAGTCACCCGAGGCTGGGATTGAACCCGGGTCCCTGGCGCTGTGAGGCAGCAGTGCTAACCACTGTCCCACCGTGCCACCCACCATGCAATGAAATGTGAGATGCCCTATCTAAATTAAAAAACATAATACTGCACTGGGGATTCAGAGGACAGCCCTCAGATGGAATGAAACACTATTGGATGCAGAAAGATGAGCTCAGTGTTGAGGATGGCATCTTCCTCTGGGGTCCCCACGTAGTTATCCTTCACCCAGGACAATAGCTGACACTTATGGAATTACACCATAGCCACCCTGGGATTTTGAAGATGAAAATGTTAGCCAGGAGCGATGTATAGTGGCCGGAGCTTGACGTAGATATTACTGACTTGGTTAGACAATGTTAATCATGCAAAGGGAATCAAAAACTCCCCCTCAGCCTCCCTACATCCATGGGAGTGGTCTGGTAGGCCCTGCGTGCGAGCACATGTAGATTTCTCTGGGCCCTTTCTGGGCTCCATGTTCCTGATTATGGTTGACGTGGATTCCAAATGGTTGGAGGTCTGAGCTCCATCACTTCCCATACTACCATTGAGAAACTACGACAAAGTTTCTGCGTGCACAGGATAAAGTTTTAAGTTTATTTATTAGTGTCACAAGTAGGCTTACATTAACACTGCAAAATCCCTTAGTTGCCACATTCCGGCCCCTGTTTGGATACACTGAGGGAGACTTTAGCATGGCCAATGCACTCTAACCAGCACGTCTTTTGGACTGTGGGAGGAAACCGGAGCACCCAGAGGAAACCCGCACAGACACGGGGAGAACGTGTAAACTCTGCACAGTCACCCAAGCCGGGTATTGAACCCGGGTCCCTGGCGCTGTGAGGCAGCAATGCTAACCACTCTGCCACCGTGCTGCTCTGAAGTCCTAGTCTCTGAGAATGGCATTGCATTTACTAGCACTGAGTTTCAGACCTTCAGGCTTTCCAAAGGAATCAAACACATTAGGACAGCACCCTATCAGCCGCCATCAAATGGGTTGGCTGAACGAGCGGTGCAGACTTTTAAGCTCAGCATAAAGAAACAACCTATAGAGACCAAACAGGCACGATTTTTATTTAATTATGGGACTACTCCTCACACAATGACAGGAATCACCCCAGTAAAATTGATAGTGGGGTGGAGGCTTCGGACAAGATTAAGCTTACTGTTCCCAAACTCAGTCCCAATAAAGGGCCAGAAGAAGAATTATGATTCTGTAAGGACAGAAAGGACATTCAAAACCGGCGACCCAGTCCATGTGAGAAACTTCAGGGACAGCCTCAGTTGGCGTCCCCAGGGAAGAAAACATGTCTGAGAAGTCCAAGTGCAGATCAAAATTCTCAGGAAGCACCTGGACCATCTCAGGAATAGGGAATCCGTACCAGTACAGGCCTCATTACCGGCCATGGGGACAACCACTGCCAGCGACGAGTCTCAAATGGAAGTCCATCCCATGCCTGCCCCTCCAGGTGATGAGGCACAGATTCCGAGATGGAAGCGGAAGAGACCGGTGCCCCCACTGAAACAAGGCCTCAAGAACAGTTAGAATCAGTGACGTTAAGACGCTCCCTTTGGAAGAAAAATTCTCCAATCTGTCTCACACCCCTGGTCAGGTCCTGTCTCCCATTGACTCCAGGTCAATCGCCAAGCGATGGAGAAGGACTATGGGGGAAGAAATGGACTTGATGGGGGAGGGATGTTATGATGGCCACAGGGGATGACCAATAGATCTCCCCATGGGCCTCGTTGAATATGGGTGTGGTGAACCATAGATGGTTACCACTATGGGTACTGAACCATAGATGGTTAGCACTATGGGTACTTGTACATATGTTACTGTTGTCACTGTTGGGGTTAGGGTTGGGGTGTTCTACCTGTTGGTATTGTTCTGTGATACACTCCGGTTGGCTCCGCCTACCTGTAGGAGTATAAAGGTCACTGCACTGCCGGGTGACCCTTTAGTCTGGGATTGTATTGTTATATAGTATGCTCCATTCTTGTTACTAATAAAAGCCTTTATTTCCCGGGTACGATCCAGCCTCCCGAGTGATTTAATCGCGCATCAATGGGCTACCCTATTAGGCGAGTAGCGGATCGCCCAATAGGGAAGGAGTAATGGGGGGGCATCTAAAACTAGCTGATTCCACTCAGTGTAGCAGTCGAAAGACTCGGGGGCAATTGGCACTCTGTAGCTGTTGAAAGGTGTTCAGAACACACTGTAAATAAACGGGTGATGGAAGACTGGCCTCGGTAAGGTTATTACAATTTTCTTCTCAGCAGAATAATCCGGGCCTCCCTTTAATCTTTAACAGGCACATCGCCAAGACCTGCTCAGATTTAAAAGACAAAATTCATGAGGATTTAAAAGGAAGTGGGAAGATTTGCCCAGCCTTAGCGAGTGAGAGAGTTTCCAGGGACAGTCCTCACCATGCAATTCTTGGGGTAAAAGTTACCAGGCTTGGAAAGAAGAAGAATGGAAGTAAACTCTTGAGAGTGAAAAATCACTTTGGACTAGGTCCAGGAAAATTGAACGTCTACTTAAAGGACAGCGTAAAGTATACCTGAGAGTGGTTTTTTGTGGTTGTGTGAACAGTAAAAAGCGAAGTTCATAGAATCATAGAATTCCTATAGTGCTGAAGGAGGCCATTTGGCCCATCAAGTGGTTGGTGTTGTCTGTGCAGGCTTGATGGGTCGAATGGTTTCCTTCTGCATTGTAGGGATTCTATGATTCCATAACTCTCTCACAGAGCATCTTTCTCAGGCCAACCAGGCCCTATTCCCGTAACCCCACATATTTACCCTGCTAATCCTCTGACATAAAGGAGCAATTTAGCATGGCCAATCAACCCAACCTGCACATCTTTGGACTGTGGGAGGAAACCGGAACACCCTGAGGAAACTCATGCAGACAGGGGGAGAATGTGCAAACACCACACAGACAGGCACCCAAGGTTGGAATCGAACCCAGGTCCCTGGCGCTGTGAGGTAGCTGAGCTAACCACTGTGTTACCGTGTTCAGTTCTGTAGTTTAAAGTATAAGCTGCCTACAAAAGTAATGTTTAGTCAAGAGTGCTTTTAGTTTGTTTATTATAGTACAGGTTTAAAATGAGAAATCTGTATTATCATCCTCTCAGCTTTTACCTGGAAGTTCAAACTTGATTTTGAAAAATTGATCATCGCTACGGGAACCGTAACAGTGGGTGAAATATTGTGCTATAGTTTGAGGATGGAAGTGCTTATATAGTGAGGTGGGGAAAGATCAGAATGCGTGTATATACGTCACCCTGATATGCTCACAATAAAGGGTGACATGGTGGCACAGTGCTTAGCACTGTTATCTCACAACTCCAGGGACCTGGGTTTGATTCCCGGCGTTGGGTCACTGTCTGCGTGGAGTTTGCACATTCTCCCCGTGTCTGCATGGGTTTCCTCCGGGTGCTGCGGTTTCCTCCTACAGCCCAAAGATGTGCGGGTTAGGTTGATTGGCCATGTTAAATTGCCCTTGGTGTCCCAGGATGCACAGGTTAGCTGGGTAAATATATAGGGTTAGGGGGATAAGGCCTGGGTGGGATCGTGGACGGTGCAAGAACTAATGGGTCAAATGGCTTCCTTCTGCACTGTGAGTTCCTGGAACCATTTAACTGAAGTTGCAAGGATCCGGATGAGTTCATATCCGCAACAAATTAGATTAAACGTTAGATTTCATCCAGATTATTTTATGATGCCAGAAGTTATTTGATTGTATATTTCTGTCATTGTTGGTTGAGGACTGCAACTGGTCAGTAAAAATCATCAATATTCTAGTAACAAAACTGAACATACCTTAAACAAATAAAAAGAGGAGGCTCTGGAAATGTGCATCTTCCGCCTTCTCTCACAAATAGCAGGAGCTGCTATGCGTCTCCAACATTTTCTTGCTTAAGAATGTATTCCTTTGTTAAAGGGAAGAGAAAGAGAGCAAGAGACGTTGAAATTACCTTTCGCCGCTTCAGTTCATACTGGTGAAGGGAGTACAATTACACATCTACACATCATCTTGCTGCTACAACCTGACCCTGTTTCCATAACAACACTCGCCACAGTGTCAAACGTGATGGGTTCATTGCTGCAATTTAGATGCATGTATAATGTAATGTTAGTAAATACAGATCTTGTCCCAGACTTAGCTATATAATGGGTGAGGTTCATTTTATGTACATGGCATAATTAGAAAGAGTACTTAGAATTAATAGTTAAAATGGATATAAGATATATTATGCTTAGAATTCTCATCCGACTGATTAAATGCCAACATGTCCACAGCCTTCTCGATCTCTGTAACTTCCTACAAACCCCAGGTTTTTTCCCCATTCCTCTGACACTTGCTTCCTTGTGCATCACCGTGGGTGGGATTTTATGGCCTCGCTCTTCCCGAAACCCATAAAATCCCGCCCGAGGTCAACGGAACTTTCCATGGCCGCCCCTCACCCCGCTCCGATTCCCGTGATGGGTGGGATGGTAAATTTCCGGCCCGTTCCCTTCCCCATTCCCATGATCCTATCACCGGCAGCCATGCCTTCAGCTGCCCAGGCCCAATGCTTTGGAGTCCCCTCTCACCTTGGCCGGAATTCTCCAGCCGTTCATGCCGACGGGATTCTCCGGTCCTGCCGGCGGCACAGCCTCATCACAGCATTTATTTACAGAATTACACATTACTGGCATGCATCTCCCAACCCAACGACCAGTTTCAGTCTGTAGGGGCACAACCAAATCTTCAATTAATTTCCACCGCCTACATTCAATTGTATATTCTCTTCTCTGCCCCCATAAGACACTCTTAAAATAATCCACCAATCTCACAAGGCTTTTGTTTCCCTTTCCTAATATCTCCTTCTTTGGCTCAGTGTCCATATCTTTCCATAATGTACCTTGGGCGGCACAGTGGCACAGTGGTTAGCACTACTGCCTCGCAGTGCCAGGGACCTGGATTCGATTCCTGACTTGCGTCACTGTCTGTGTGGAGTCTGCACATTCTCCCCGTGTCTGCGTGGGTTTCCTCCGGGTGCTCCGGTTTCCCCCCACAGTCTGAAAGACGTGCTGGTTAGGTGCATTGGCCATGCTAAATTTTTCCTCAGTGTACTCGAACAGGCACCAGAGTGTGGCGACTAGGGGGTTTTCACAGTAACTTCATTGCTGTATTAATGTAAGCCTACTCGTGACACTAATAAATAAATTTGAAACATTTGTCTGCATTGAAAACACTTCAAAAGTACAACTTATTGTATTCAACTTTATTTTATTAAATTCATTTGTGGGACATGAGTGTCACTGCCAGGGCCAATATTTATTGCCCATCCCTAATTGCTGTTGAGCGGATAGTGGTGAGCCATGTTCATGAATCACTGCAGTCCACCTGGTATAGGTAAGTCTACAGTGCTGTTAGAGTGGGATTTCCAGGATTTTGACCCAGTGACAGTGAAGGAATGAGAAGTGAGGATGGTGCATGACGGGAACTCGCAGGTGGTGGTATTCCCATGTACCTGCTGCCCTTGTCCTTCTAGGTGGTAAATGTCATGGGTTTTAAGTTGCTGTCAGAGGAGCTTTGGCAATTTGTTGCAATGCATCTTGTAGATGGTACACACTATGTGCTGGTGGTAGCAGGAATGAATGTTTAAAATTAGCAGTACAAAGAAAATGGTTATAGTTGTTGAATGTCAATCGTCTCAGCCCCAGGACGGCGTGGTAGCACAGTGGTTAGCGTGGTAGCACAGTGGTTAGCACTGCTGCTTCACAGCTCCAGGGACCTGGGTTCGATTCCCGGCTTGGGTCACTGACTGTGTGGAGTTTGCACATTCTCCTCGTGTCTGCGTGGGTTTCCTCCGGGTGCTCCGGTTTCCTCCCACAGTCCAAAGATGTGCGGGTTAGGTTGATTGGCCATGCTAAAAATTGCCCTTAGTGTCCTGAGATGCATAGGTTGGAGGGATTAGTGGGTAGATATGGGGGTTGGGGCTGGGTGGGATTGTGGTCGGTGCAGACTCGATGGGCCGAATGGCCTCTTTCTGTACTATAGGGTTTCTATGATTTCTATGAGGACATCACTTCAAGAGTTCCTTAGTGTAGTTTCCTAGATCCGAACACCTCAAGCTGCTTCATTAATGGACTTCTCTCCATCATAAGGTCAGAGGTAGGGATGTGCGATGATAACTGCACATTATCATTCATGACTCCACAGATACTGAAGCATTCCATGTCCGGTGCAGCGAGAACTGAACAATATTCAAAGATGCACTGAAAGTGGCATGGTGGCGCAGTGGTTAGCGCTGCTGCCTCACAGCGCCAGGGGCCTGGGTTCGATCCCAGCTTGGGCCACTGCGGAGTTTGCACATTCACTCCATGTCTGCGGGGTTTCCTCCGGGTGCTCCGGTTTCCTCCCACAGCCTGAAAGACGTGCTGGTTAGAGGCATTAGCCATGCTAAATTCTCCCTCAGTGTACCGAACAGGCGGCGGAGTGTGGCAAGTAGGGGATTTTCACAGTAACTTATTTGCAGTGTTAATGTAAGCCTACTTGTGACACAAAAAATAAACTTAATAAGTGACAAGTGATTTGAGTCACACAAGTGCCAGGCAATGACCATCACCAAGGAGAGAATCAAATCATCTCCCCTTGACTGTGAATGGCATTCCCATTGCTGAATTTTCCACCATCAACATCCTGGGGGGGTATCATTTACCAGAAACCTGACCAACCATATAAATACTGTGACTTCAAGATCAAATCGGATGCTGGAAACTCTGTGGCGAGTAACTTGCCTCCTCCCCAAACCCATCCACCATGTATAAGGCTCAAGTCAAGAGTGTGATGTGATACTTGCCTGGATGAATGCAGTTTCCATAACACTTGAGAAGTTTGACAATTCTCTGGACAAAACAACCTGCTTGATCGTCACCCAATCACTCTTCAGTGATGTCTTAGAGCTGGCGATGATTGACCTCTCAATGACCACAATCATTTCCTTTGTGCTGGTTACGACTCCAAGCAGTGGAGAGAGTTCCGCAAATTCCAACAAATCGACTTCAATCCAACGGTAGGGTAGCGGAAAGGGGATGGGCAAGTTGCTCTTGGAGAGCTGGTGCTGACCCAATGGGCTCAATAGCCACCTTCTGCACTGTAAGTTTAAGTTTATTTATTAGCGTCACAAGTAGGCTTACATTAACACTGCAATTAAGTTAGTGTGAAAATCGCCGAGTCGCAGAATTTGGTGAGAGGCCCAAAAATCAAATGAATTCCCCGCCGGAACTTCCGCCCTGGTGCTAATGGGATGCAAATGAAGGCCGGACCGGAATCACCACCCACCCCACCCCCCGCCCCCACCCCAACAGCCCCCCCCCCCTCCCCCCCCCCCGCAACCCTCCCATGCCCAGTTCTCCGTGACACCCCCTGTAATTAAAATATTGAAATGTCTGCAATGCTCTCATCACTGAACAGAAGCCTCAGAGTGAATCTTGATCTCAGGAGAAATTGTAAAGAGCATTGCATTTGCTGTTATAACAGTTTGAAATGTTTTGTAATGTGTCTTTCAGGTTTTGTATGAGTAAAGTTTATGTTTGCAAAAAAAAAAGTATTGCTGACCAGGAAATTCCCCTACACTCACCACCTGCCTTCGAGTGTCTTGGAAGGATTTACAGCAATGGTGGGCAACCGAGGTGAGTGAGTGGGCCGTATGAGTGGCCCTCCTTCATCTCAGTGACTGCAAGATTGAAATCGGACTTGTTCACTAACCATGACCCCAAAAATAAGATTAAATACGTTTAATACATGCCGGATAACGAGTAATAGAAGATGCTTAATTATGCACATACTAATTGAAGTGTCATCAACTTCAAATGGTAAAAACAAAAGAAATATTTATGTTTTGGACACAGCACGGCTCTCACAGTCAATGTTGTGAGCTATCAACACGCACTTCACTTCACTTATCCTTATTTTGGCTGGAATTTTACCGTCCCGCTCACCATGGGAATCGGAGCGGGCGAGGGGCGGACCATGGAAAGGCCCGTTGACCTCGGGCTCGATTTTACGGTTTTGGGATGAGGCCATAAAACTGTGCCCTTCGTGTGTGAATTGCTTCAGTCGCACCGGAAGGAAAGAACTACACAGACGGAAACCAGCGGAATGTGGCACCCCTTCACCTGGCCAACGGTAGCTAAATGTCTCGTGGGCCACACTCGGAAACCTGATGGGCCACATGTGGCCCCCAGACCACGGGTTGCCCACCGCTGATTTACACCCTAATAATCAACCTGTTTGTCTCCATCATGAACACACCTTCCACGGCCATCAAGTCTTGAAGTAGGACTTGAAACTGGAGCTTGGCTCAGAGGTAGGGAAGCTGTCCACTGTGCCACAAAACGTCCCACCACATCAAGTACCTGAGGCAAATAGCTTTTAATGGGAAGTAAACCACCTCAGGAAGAAAGGAATGAAAGGATGTGTCAATTGATAAAGGAGAGTGGAATGAGGGTCAGAGTAGCACTAACACCAGCATGGGCTAGTTGGGCTGAATGGCCTGTTTCTGTGCTGTGCATTCAATGTGAACCTTTTCGTTTGTACCTCTTATCCCCTGCATCCTCACTGTATCTTCCCTGTTCCATTTCTCACTCACTCTCTTCCTCCAATGCTGCATTTCCTTATCATTTAATCATGCCTGACCCAAAAAACCCAACCCTATGTGATACTGACCAGTAATTTATAAATTTAAGAAAACTTTAAATCAATATTGTACGGGAGAAAACATTAAAAGCTGCTAAATCTGTAGTAACAGTGATGGGGGTTGAAGATTGGAGGTGCAACAGCACCACCTAGTTGTTGGAGGACTTGAAGGGTAAGTGTACATCAGATCATTGTTGCGCTGTGCTATTCAGCAGACTCCAATTCAAGTTTCACATGTGAGATTCCTGGAGGCACTTACGAGTGTGGAGTGGCTGAGATGGTCTCTCCTTGTCTTTCTCACCATGATGAGGGTGGAGTAACTGAGATGGTCTCTCTCTTGCCACTCTCACAATTTTTATCTTTCGAGTATCTTTTCTTGGGGGGCTGTAGCTAAGGCTAAATAATCTCCCCGTGTCTGCATGGGTTTCCTCCGGGTGCTCTGGTTTCCTCCCACAGTAAGAAGTCTCACAACACCAGGTTAAAGTCCAACAGGTTTATTTGGTAGCACAAGCCACAAGCTTTCGGAGCGCTGCCCCTTCATCAAGTGAGTGGGAGTTCTGTTCACAAACAGGGCACATATAGATAGAAACTCAATTTACAAGATAATGGTTGAAATGCGAGTCTTTACAGGTAATCAAGTCTTAAAGGTATGATGCACCATCAATCAAGCAAAGACTAGTTTGTACGCAAGAACAAATAGGCTTTTATTAGCAAAAGACTTGGAGCACACCCATGCCGATGAACTGGTCCAGAGACTGAGCAGGGGGTGGGGAGCAGTCACCTTCATACCTGGACCAGGGGGGGAGGAGTCTCAGGCAGGGCCGGCAGGGACGTGTCCAGGCATGTCACACACACAGGCAATAAGCTAACAGTGGTTTACCACAAGGTACAGACAATGTGAGTGGAGAGAGGGTTAAGCGCAGGTTAAAGAGATATGTATTGTCTCCAGCCAGGACAGATAGTGAGATTTTGCAAGCCCAGGCAAGTCGTGGGGGTTATAGACAGTGTGATATGAACCCAAGATCCCGGTTGAGGCCGTCCTCATGTATGCGGAACTTGGCGTTTTTGCTCAGCGATCCTGCCTTGTCGTGTGTCGTGAACAGAACTCCCACTCACCTGATGAAGGGGCAGTGCTCCGAAAGCTTGTGGCTTGTGTTACCAAATAAACCTGTTGGACTTTAACCTGGTGTTGTGAGACTTCTTACTGTGCTTACCCCAGTCCAACGCCGGCATCATTCCTCCCACAGTCCAAAGATGTGTGGGTTAGGTTGATTGGACATGCTAAATTAACCTTTAGTGTCCTGGGGTGTGATAGGTTAGAGGGATTAGTAGCATAACTAAACGGGGATAGGACCTGGGTGGGATTGTTGTCGATGCAGACTCGATGGGCCGAATGGCCTCTTTCTGCACTGTAGGGATTCTAGTCCTATCTGTTCTTTATAAAGGCGGTGTGGAGGGGTTTGTTCCTTACACCGTCAGTCAACAGTAACTTTACTGGATGTCTATCCAGTATTCAGAGACTGGATCCTAATCTCCAGTTGGAGGGGTTGTCGGGAGTCAGGCTCGAACCTGGGGTTAAGGACCAGTAACGTTTTGTTTAAAGTGCACAGAGTTTGAAAACTCAAATACTTTCTAAAAGAAGAAAGCCAACAATATTCCACAGAGTCAAGCAGACAGTACAAAGTGAACAAAGTAAAATAGTTTACAATATCTTATACTTTTGGAATTAATATGCGATAACAATCAATTAAGTGCAGTTGAACACACGAAACTGCACAATAAATGGCAGATACAACCGTGAAAGTTCCCGTGGATTTGTCAACAAACCACCCAGATGTCAGTGTCCACTGTGAGTTACAAAATCTGTCTTCCTCCTGAGGGTTTTTAAGTTTTTGCTTTCGAAGATCTAGCCTCTGAACTCCCTCGAAAGCCATTCCGACCCAGACTACCTCAATGACTATTCATTTCCTGGTGGTCTAACCTCTTCTCCTGAGACTGTGTTCTACTGGTTTACTGAGGTTAAACTCCAGCACCGACTGATGGACACAACTGCAACTCTTTATGCCAAGCAGAAGACCACCATTCCAAAGGTTTACCTTTGCCCCAATGGCCCATAGAATGGAGTCACTGACCTTCCACTGCCTTTTAAACTCTGTAGGGCTTCTCAAAGTAAGAGTTTTAACAACACCAGGTTAAAGTCCAACAGGTTTATTTGGTAGCAAATACCATTAGCTTTCGGAGCGCTGCTCCTTCGTCAGATGGAGTGGATATCTGCTCTCAACTGGACAGTTGAACAAAACCAAATAAACCTGTTGGACTTTAACCTGGTGTTGTTAAAACTCTTACTGTGTTCACCCCAGTCCAACGCCGGCATCTCCACATCAGGGCTTCTCAAAGCCCCAGCTATAGGGAGCCCACAAATCGCACTTTTCTCGCTGTCTGGGGCCTCTCCATTTGCTATTCCCCAATTGGTTTATCTCCCTGGTGGTTCCCATGGTGGTCTCCTTCTGGTGGTTTCGTCCTACAGGCGGTCTCCTCCCAGTGGTTCCTTCCCTGGTGGTCTCTCTCTCTCTCTCTAAGTCCTCCATCTCTGGGACATCCCTTCCGGAATCCTCTCCTTCTATCGCAGAGCACCCCTGGTTTATGGCACCATATTGGTCCCATGATTGCTATGTCCATGCCACGCAGGCAAGCTACTGATGTCTGAGATGGCCAAAACATTGAGCCCTTTAAATACAAGAAAAAAATTATGAAGGAGCATGCAAAGCCCGGTACCCTATCAAGCTCCCTGCGCGCAGTGGACCTCTTGGGTCTCTGGGAGATGAGTCCCCGGCCTCTGCCCAGAACAAGGTAAGTTGACATGTTGTGACACCTGCTTGTGAATGATGACCAGTGATCCCACTAAGCTGTAAGCTCGTGCAGCGATCCAAAGCCCTTGGCCATCCACAAGTCAGTCCCTTTAAATAACTGCGTGTACTGCCATGCACAAAAGTTTAAAGAGATAGCACATTTGAATAAACCGCACTCCACAAAATAACTTAGAAGGATCATTGATGAGGACCCCTCAATTCTGAGGAGGGAAGTATCACGTATTCAATATGGCGCCACAGCACGGCGCCTTCTTGCGAGCTGTCCCCAGCATACCCTCTAATTCTATCTTTTACTCTAATTCTATGCTTTTAAAGCTGTCCTCTAAATATCTTACACTATATTTAGCACCCTATCCTTCCTTTTCCCCTACGTACTCTATGAACGGTATGCTTTGTCAGTACAGCGCGCAAGAAACAACCCTTTTCACTATATTCCCAATACAGGTGGCAATAATAAATCAAATCAAATCAAAGAAACCAATTAAGGTGGGTTAAATAAATTCAAACGTTCACTCTTCACTAGGGGGCAGCAGTTTGGCACAGTACTGACTGAAATGAGTATCCTGCTCCTGCATCCACCACCACAAGTTTATTAGTGTCACAGAACAATGGCAGGGTTTCGAAGTTACAGTTTGGGAAAGAAAATATGAAGCAATTTGCCATTATTCCGAGTGTATTTCACATCTCAGAATGTCCCATCATGCTCTGAAAGTGTAGTCACCACAACCACCCAGGAAACATGGCAGCCAATGTGCATGCAGCAAACTCCTACAAATAGGAAATGACTGGATAATCTGTTTTGGCTAAGATCGGCCTTTTGGCTAAGATCAAGTGTAGTATGGTCGGCAGCCCATGGTCGGCCGCACTTGGTTGAGGTCATTAGGTTACGCTGAGGCTTCATATGTTTCATATGAAGCAATTTTTTAAAGCGGCATCTCGGCCTTTTGGCTAAGATGCAAATGAGCTCAAGTCTTGGAGGAGGAACCTCCCCCTCCTCCAATCAGCTTGGCTCATGTAGATCGGGCCCAGGACAGGGTGGTTTGGTCGCTTGCCCTGTCTTGTCAGCCTGGATCGGAAATGTCTCAACTTGTTGAGACTCTGAATTGGATTTGATTTGATTGAATTGGAAAAGTACAAAAAAAAAATCTGTTTTGGCTAAGATCAAGTGTAGTATGTAGAGGATGCTGCGCTTGGGCGAGGTCATTGGGTTACATTCAAGCTTCAAATTCATATGAAGCAATTTTTAAAAGCGGCATCTCGGTCTTTTGGCTAAGATGCAAATGAGATCAAGCCTTGGTGGCGGAAACCTCCCCCTCCTCCAATCAGCTTGGCTCATGTAGATCAGGCCCAAGACAGGTGTGAAGGTCCTGTCTTGTCAGCCTGGATCGGAAATGTCTCAACTTGTTGAGACTCTGAATTGGACTTGATTTGATTGAATTGGAATAAAAATACAAAAAAAAAATCTGTTGGGTTGGACCCCCCCCATCCATCCTGATCAAACCTGTGCTGTACCCGGCAGGAAGATCTCTGATAGCCTCGCGCTCCTCAGGAATACGATCGCCTACGTGCAGGACAGACAGGTGGATACCTGCCTCATCAGCCTAGACCAGGAGAACGCGTTTGACAGAATATTGCACCCCTACATGATGGATGTGCTCTCCAAAATGGGCTTTGGGGAGGGAATCCGCAATTGAATCCAACTGCTCTACACAGACATCAGTAGCGCAGTTTCAATCAATGGGTGGGAATCAGATATGTTTCAAATCAGGTCTGGAGTCAGGCAGGGCTGCCCTCTCTCCTCCGTCCTTTTTGTGTGTTGCATTGAACCCTTTGCCGAGGCCCTCAGAAGCGACCCAGGCATCGAAGGGGTTACAATTCCAGGCAGCGGAGGGACGCAGGTCAAAGCCTCCCTGTACATGGATGACGTGGCTGTCTTCTGCTCGGACCCTCGTCTGTTCGCAGGCTTCTTCGAGTCTGTGAGCAGTTCGAGCTGGCCTCGGGGGCTAAAGTCAACCAGGGTAAGAGCGAGGCCATGTTCTTTGGGAACTGGCCTGACACATCCTTTGTCCCCTTCACCGTCAAGGCAGACTACTTCAAGGTGCTGGGGATATGGTTTGGAGCGGCAGGGGCATGCGCCAAAAACTGGGAAGAGTGCATCGCCAAAGCCAGGCAAAAATTGGGCTTGTGGGAGTAACGCTCCCTCTCTATCACCGGAAAAAACCTGGTGATCCGGTGCGAGGTACTGTCCGTGTTGTTGTACACTGGTCTGGCCCATCCCCAAATCCTGCGCAGCAGCAGTGACCCAGGCCATCTTCAAGTTTATCTGGAGATCAAAGATGGATCGTGTCCGGAGGGAAGCGATGCACAAATCTCCAGAGAACGGAGGGAAAAACGTTCCCAACGCCGCCCTCATCCTGATGGCCACCTTTGTGTGCAGCTGCATCAAGCTGTGTGTAGATCCTCGGTACACTAACAACAAGTGCCACTACCTTTTGAGGTTCTACCTGTCCCAAATGTTGCGGAGGATGGGTCTGGCCACATTGCCGCGGAACGCTCCAAGTAGTTGGACCGTACCGCAGCACCTGTCCTTCGTGGAGAAATTTTTCCGCAAACACACCTTTGACCACATGGCTATCAAGCAGTGGTCAGCACGTAATGTCCTTGAGGACCTGAGAGAAAAGGAGATGGTCGGATGGTTCCCTGAGCAGACTGTCAGTGTCATCTGGCAGAATGCCTCATCACCAGAACTCACAAACAAGCACCAAGACCTGGCTTGGCTGGTGGTGAGAAGGGCACTCCCCGTCAGATCCTTTATGCACGCTTGAGATCTCAACATCACCTCACACTGCCCTCGGAGCGGCTGCGGGGGTGATGAGACGGTCGCACATCTCCTTGTGGAATGTGCCTTTGCAAAGAAGGTCTGGAGTGAGATGCAGTGGTATTTGTCACGGTTCGTCCCGAGCAGCTCGGTGACACAGGACTCTGTGCTCTACGGGCTGTTTCCGGGGACGCACACCGAGACAAATATCAACTGCTGCTGGAGGGTCATCAACTCGGTGTCGGACGCACTTTGGTCCGCCCGAAACTTGCTGATCTTCCAGCTGAAAGAATTGTCCTTGACCGAGTGTTGCAGACTGGCACATTCCAAGGTCCAGGACTTGGCGCTGAGGGACGCGCTCAAGCTTGGGGCAGCCGCCGCAAAGGCACAATGGGGAAAGGCCACCGTGTAAAGCCTTTTAACCGAGGCAGACCGAGGGCCCGGTAACTGCAGAATACCCTCGGCCCGCGTAACTGTGTGCTAATCTGAAAAATAACAGCACACAGTAAACTCTGATGTATGCACATAGTTTTAAGTTTTGAAATGTAATGAATGTAATGTCGTGTAAATAAGGATCGTATAGTATTGTAAAAATGACTGGGTTTTTTTGCACTGTTTGTAATTATTGGATATGTTGTTTTGCAATGGGTTTTTTTGAGCGTTTTTTAATGAATAAAGTATATTTTTGAAATTAAAAAAATCTGTTGGGTATTTCGGCCTTTTGGCTAAGATCAAGTGTAGTATCGACATGCTGGACTTGGTTGAAGTCATTAGGTTACATTTTAGCTTCATTTGAAGCAATTTTTAAAAGCGGCATCTTGGCCTTTTGGCTAAGATGCAAATGAGATCAAGCCTTGGAGGAGGTGCAATGCCTACTCCAATCAGCGCTTGGATCATGTCGATCAAGCCCAAGACAGGAGGTGAGAGCGCTGTCTTGTCAGCTTGGGTCGGGAATGTCTCAACTTGTCGAGACTCTGAATTGGACTTGATTTGATTGAATTGGATTTTTTTTTAATCTGTTGGGTATTTGTTGAAGGATAAATAGTGACCAGGGCACAAAGAAAACTGCCCCCCTCATCTTGAAATAGTGTCACCGCATCTTTTATAGAAAGTGCAGGCAGGTCCTCCACTTAACCTTTTATCCATAAGACAGCACAGCACTCCCTCAGTACGGCACTGGAAAGCCAGTATAAATAACATGCTCGGCTCTGTGCAGTGGAGCTGTGAATCTATGACATTCTGGGTGGAATTTTCCAGCCGTGCTCGCTCCAAGACCGGAATATCACACTCGAGGTCAACGGACCTTTCCATGGTCCTGTCCCGCCCACTACGATTCCTGTGGCATGTGGGACGGGAAAATTCTGCCCTCTGACCCAGAGGCAAGAGTGCCACCCAATCATTTACAGCCAACATTTGATAAGCTGCACTCTGATTTAAATTAGTTCCAGGTCTGTAGCTCTGGTTAACGACACCGTACACTCTTATATGATTTGTTTTGTCAGTCATATTCTTGAACAAACCCGACAGGAAGGGAAAGATTAGCTGACCTTCCCCCATTCTATCATTGCATTGTTCTCATACTTATAGTTTCTGCTGTTGGTTTCCGTTTCTCATTCATTCATAATTACAGAATCCATCTCTTCACAGTGTGTGCCATTTAGATGACAGCTTCAATCATTTTTCTCCTTTTTTTTAAGGACAAACCATCTTTGTCACCTGTAGCTATAGCAACAAGATTCTTTCAATGCTATTGACTGAACATGAAAAAGGTGACTTTGCTGCCTGATGTTCCACTGCAATCATTCCAATCATTTACGCAGTGCCATTAATGAGCTTGGAAAATCCGACCTGCTGTACATTCGCTTTGAAGTCACTGTCCTAATGTAGAAACATGGCAGCCCAATCGTGCACAGCAAGCTCCCACAAACGGCCATGACCAGATCCTCCGCGTTCCCTGACATTAGTTGAAGGATAGAATTGGTGCGAGACATGAGGGAAAATTCCCCATTTCCTCTTCAAGTAATGCCACGGGATCTTATCCTGTAAATTATCTTGTAAATTGAGTTTGTGTCTGTATATGCCCTGTTTGTGAACACACCTCCTCACTCACCTGAAGAAGGAGCGACACTCCGAAAGCTTGTGCTACCAAATAAACCTGTTGGACTTTAACCTGGTGTTGTGAGACTGCTTACTATGCCCACTCCAGTCCAACGCCGGCATCTCCACATCTTTTGCATTCTCCAGAGACATTAGACAGCTTCAGGGGAGACGATAGCTGAATGGTATTATCGTTAGAGTATTAATCCGGAAACTCCGCTAATATTCTGGGGACCCGGGTTCGAATCCCGTCTCGACAGATGATGGAATTTGAATTCAATAAAAATCTGGAATTATTGGTGACCATGAAACCATCGTCGATTGTTGGAAAAGCCCATCTGTTCACTAATGTCCTTTAGGGAAGGAAATCTGCCGTCCTTACCTGTTCTGGCCTACACTTGACTCCAGAGCCACAGGAATGTGGTTGACTCTCAACTGCCATCAGGCAACTAGGGATGGGCAATAAATGCTGGCCAACTTCTTTGGTTTAAGCTCTCAAACAGGATAGTTCAACTGTGCGGCCTATCCTTAGTATTGCACTGATGTTTGGGCTGCCACTTATATGCACAAGTCTCTGGGATGAAGTTCAACCAGAGGTAAGAGGGTAACACACTGGCCGGAACTCTACCGCCTTGTCCGCCATACAATTGGCACGTGCGAGGGTCCGACAATGGAAATCTCTGTTGACTTCGAATGGGAATTTCTGGTCTCACCCGAACGAGGCCATAAAATCCCACCCACTGAGTCACAGCAAACTCCCCTCCCTTTTTCCAGTCAGAGTTGGTGATCTCTCTCACCGCCTCCTGTTATACTTCACTTCTCATTCACCCGCCAGAATTCTACCTCCTCGCTCGCCACAGGAATCGGAGCGGGTGAGGGGCGGACAATGGGAAGGTCTGTTGACCTCGGGTGGAATTTTATGGCCTCGGGTCAAGCAAGGTCGTAAAATCCTGCCCACTAAGTAAAGAAAAAAATTGGAGTCAGTCTTCCTTCGATAGAATCACAGAACTGTTACACCTCAGAAGGAGGCCATTTGGCCCACTCTGTCTGCACTGGCTCTCCGAATCAGCATCATGATTTTCCCCATACCCCTGCACATTGTTTCTATAACTAGATTGTGACAGTATTGCAATATTGACATCTCCCACGCTCCCAAAGTGGAAGGGGGAACCTTGTTTGTGACATGGCTGGAGAGAAAATGTTGGTGAGGCAGGAAGTAAAGATTTTGGAGCAGTGGCAGCATCCTTCTGCGAGAAGCAACCTTTAGTGTTGTTTCTTATTCATTGGATGTGAGCAATGCTGGCTGGGTCAGCATTTATTGCCCACCCCAAATTGCCCTTGAACTTTGGTAAGCAGGCCATTACAGAGGACAGTTAAGAGTCAATCACATTGCTGTGGTTCTGGACTCACATGTCGCCCAGGTAAGGACAGCAGATTTCCTTCCCTAAAGGACATTAATGAAGCAGATGGGCTCTCACAACCATAGAACAATCCCTTCCGTACAGAATGAGGCCATTCGGTCCATGGAGTCTGCTCCAACTCTCTGAAAGAGCATTATACCCAGGCCCACCCGCCCCCGCCATGGCCCTGCAACCCCGTGCATTTTACCATGGTTATTCCATCTAACCTACACACATCTTTTGGACACTAAGGGGCGTTTTAGCATGGCCAGTCCAGCTAACCTGCACATCTTTGGAATGTGTGAGGAAACCGGAGCACCCAGAGGAAAACCCATGCAGACACGGGGAGAACGTACAAACTCCACACAGGCAGTGACCCAAGGCCAGAATCGAACCTGGGTCCCTGGCACTGTGAGGCAGCTTCACTTAGTTAAGTGGAGTTAATCCTGAGGTCCAGCAGTACTAAACACTGTACCAAAGTGCCGTCAATCGACAATGGTTTCATGGTCATCATTCGACTTTTGAATTCAAATTTCACCATCTGCCTTGGCAGGAATCGCACACCGGTCCCCAAAGAATTACCCAGAGTATCTGGATTACAAGTCCAGCAACACTACAGCTACACCATCACCTCCCCTGCTCTCTGCCACTGGGTGGCAGCCACCTTTATTTCCTGTATTTGAGTTGTAACAGCGAAGAATGATGCATCGCATTACAGTCATAACATTTTAGATTGTATCTTTCTATCATTCTACTTCTATCATTGATGGAAAACGGATGAAGCAGAAATCAAAGGGCTGTCACTCTAAGGCGGCACGGTGGTACAGTGGTTAGCACTGCTGGGCCTCAGGATTAACTCCACTTAACTAAGTGAAGTTCAGGATTATCAAATCAGATCAATCATAATCTCATTGAAGATGGAATAGATTTGATGGGCCAAATGGCCAATTTCTGCTCCTATGTCTCATGATTAGGGCAGCATGGTGGCACAGTGGTTAGCACTGCTGCCTCACATCGCCAGGGACCCGGGTTCGATTCCTGGCTTGGGTCACTGTCTGTGCGGAGTCTGCACGTTCTTCCTGTGTCTCTGTGGGTTTTCTCCCACATTGGCCATGCTAAATTCTCCCCCCAGTGTACCCGAACAGGTACGGGAGTGTGGCGGCGGGGGGATTTTCACAGTAACTTCATTTGCAGTGTCGATGTGAGCCGACTTGTGACACTAATAAATAAACTTTAAACTTAAAAAAAAACTCCTGCAAGCAGAGAGGGACAAGAAGGTTCCACAGAGCGGCCTATTCAGAAGTAAAATAGAAAGACAAAATAACCGGAATGCAGAAAAGAGGAACCAAAAGTTAGGAAACTCTTAAAAATAGGCTATGTGAGAAAAGACAGAAATGAAATGAGAAGTACGTTCGAAACTGCGGATAAGTGATTCGTTCTTCGAAACCAAAACCACCAGACAGGTGGGGGAGGGGCAGAAAAGACACTGCACAAAGAGACAGAATAAATAATGTTTGAAAAATCAGATAAAGCCACATAAATCACACAGAAACACGAGGGATTGAACTATGTCCATGAGAGGGACGTAAGAGGAAATGGGTTCCGTCTGAGTAAACAGACACCGAGAGAAAGGCAGATGCAAAGTGACTCCAAAGCCAGATGAGACCACCACTGGGAAATAGGGAACCTCTGAGAGAGGAACGCCAATGCAGACGGAACCGAGAGAAGCAGAAATGTGAGGTGCAGGAAAAGGAACAGAGAAGTAATGCTTCGAATCAAAGCACATTCGACAAACATTTGGTCCAATAAATAACCTGCATCACACAGTAAACATTTCTCCACTTAGGTAAGGTTACACTAAGAAGTCTCACACCACCAGGTTAAAGTCCAACAGGTTTATATGGTATCATTTGACCTTGTGTTGTGTGGTGTGGTGTTGTGAGACTTCTTACTGTGCCCACCTCAGTAAAACGCCGGCATCCCCACATCATAGGTAAAATCAGGTTTTTGGGGTCGGACAGAGGGAGGGCATATCCCCTTTCCCTCTTTCTTTGCCACTTTTCGTCCAGCTCACATCCAACCCTTGTTGCCCCTTGTGGTGCCTTGCCCCTATACTGTGTGACATGTTGTCTTCTTGTCCCCTGGAATTTTTCCATTTTTATTCATGGTAGTCTATTTTTTGTGCAGAATGGTAGACCAGGGAAGAGGGGGGGGGGGGGGGGGAGGGAGGGGTATTTGTGTGGTGGTGGAAAAAAGGAAAGGAGGGGTTCTTTTGTTTGTGGGGTACGTGGGGGGAAAGGGGAAACTTGAGGAGGGGGTCGTGGTTCTACGGCTGGACTGGAAATCAAGAGAATGTAAATTTAAATCCCACCGTTGCAGTTTGAGAGTGGAATTAATTTTATAAAGAATCTAGCAAAGAAAGGCGACATCTTGAAAAATGACCATGGCGATGTGAGATTGTTACCAAAAAAAATCATTGGTTTATGAATGTAGCTGTCAGGGGTAATGAAGGATGTGCAATAAATGCTTGTCACTTTAAGTGAATAAATATAAAGGACAATTGTCAACTCTGTACGTACAAAGGCAATGTGTTAATACCACTGAATTCAATTGTTATTCTTGGTCAGCAAAGGGGCTACGGCGTTGAAACTTTTACGTTTGAGCTGTCACATTTTTTTTAAACGGCCGCTGGTGTTAACTCTTTTGATCACAGGTTACTTGAGCAAGAAATTCATTAACTTTTCATGGGTCTTGCAGCCCACTGAGTCGATAATCAGCAACCCTCAATGTCTATCGGTCATTTCCAGTGAATTAAATCCCATGATTTCAACCTCTTCCTGTTGCAGTAAAGTTGCTGAAACTGTAGGCAGCGCAGTAACAGGAGTTTGAAAGTGACGTACTCCTGCCCTAAACAAGAATCTCAAAATAAGTAAAGCCAAATACTTAGATATGGGAGGAGAGTTGATTAACATTCATGGGGCAAATGGACTTAAACTGTCGGGAAGAAACGTTTCAAAATGTTCAACAAAAATACATTCTATTAAAAAACAAAAGCTCAACAAGAAAGTTCCACTCAACGCCTCTACTTTCTCAGAAGACTAAGGAACTTTGGCATGTCAGCTACGACTCTCACCAACTTTTACAGATGCACCATAGAAAGCATTCTTTCAGGTTGTATCACAGCTTGATACGGCTCCTGCTCTGCCCAAGACCGCAAGAAACTACAAAAGGTCGTGAATGTAGCCCAATCCATCACACAAACCAGCCTCCCATCCATTGACACTGTCTACACTTCCCGCTGCCTCGGCAAAGCAGCCAACATAATTAAAGACCCCACACACCCCAGGCAAACTCTCTTCCACCTTCTTCCATTGGGAAAAAGATACAAAAGTCTGAAGTCACGTACCAACCGACTGAAGAGCAACTTCTTCCCTGCTGCCATCAGACTTTTGAATGGACCCTACCTTGCATTAAGTTAATCTTTCTCTACACCCTAGCTATGACTGTAACACTACATTCTGCACTCTCTCGTTTCCTTCTCTATGAACGGTATGCTTTGTCTGTATAGCGTGCAAGAAACACTGTTACTAACTAATACATGTGACAATAATAAAATAAAATAAAATCATGGAGTACTAGGGGAGTTAGTGTTAGATAAAAGAAGAGGCTTATAATGCTGGAAAGGATATTGGAAATTCTGAGGATTGGGAATGTTTTAGAAATTAGCAAAGGGTGGCCAACAAGTTGTTAAAAATAGAAATGAGAGCGAAGTAGCCTGAAATATAAATTGTTAAGAGTTTATACAAGTATATAAAAAAGGAGGAGAGTAGCTAAAGCAACATTGATTCATTAGAAACTGAGATAGAGCAAACTATGGGTGGAAGTCTCCATTTTCTTTCTAAATGCGGTGTGGTGAGTCATTCTATCAGTACCATTCCTGCTTTGCCAGAATGACATGAAGTCACACCAGATTCAACACTTCCCACCTCATTAATTGTGCAGGAATGAGTATCTCTCTGAATTTCGTGGTGGGTCAGGAGCTGATTCATCCGCTAGTCATCTGCAGGGGGTTTCAAAGGTACAGGGGCCATATTTAAACACCAGTTGCAAGACACTCACATCATTCTCTCCAGCCCACTTGTTTTCACCAGCGTGACAGGGTGAAGGCAACCCAGAGGCAAAAGGCTCACAGCTTCAAGAAGAAGTCTGGACCCCCTTCCAACCGCCATGCCCTCGAGGCCTTGAATCAAGGAGTCTGAGCACAGAGTCAGGTCCTCTACCCCTAGGATGGCTCCAGGAAGCACAGCAACCTCATCTCTCCAGCCTGGGAGGCTGTTTCCTGGGAGATCGGGCGGCTGGCAACCATGAGCCAGGCAGTGCAGGAAGCAGTTCTCATCTACTCCGTGAAGCTAAGTCCTCTCTCAATTCCCTCCAGTCTCAAACTCTCAGCATGGCATCAGGTACTCAAACGGCTACTCTCTTCACTGATCTCACACATCCATTATTGTGGTGAACCATCGTTGGTTCACCACTGGGGTTTGTTACCATGTTACTGTTGGGCTAGGGTGTTATTACTGTGGGGGTTGTACTATGTTGTTGGGTTAGGGTGTTTACCTGTTATGAGAGTTATCGTGGCACATTCCAGTGGGGTCCCGCCTCCGGTGGCAGGGTATAAGACCCCCTGCTCCGGCAGGACCCCTTCAGTCTGAACTGGTGTATTCGTGTTAGTAGTTCCCTTGTTACTTTATTAAAGCCTTCAATACCGAAGCCTTGATTCCATGTGCTTATTGACGCACATCAATTTAATAAAGTAAACAGAAAACTCACAACTGTGCAACAAGAAGAAAAAAAAAAAAACAGAGAGTATGGAACAGATCCTAAAACCGGATCGTCTGACACTGGACCCACGTGCGGTCGGTGCAGCTAACACATTCGACCATTGGTGGAAGTGCTTTGAGGACTACCTGGCAGCCTCGGTAGCTATCACTACGGACAGTGATAGACTCCAGGTCCTCCACGCGAGGGTAAGCGACACGATTTACCTAGCCATTCATGCAGCTCCCACTTACCAGGGTGCCGTCGAGCTCCTAAAGAATAGGTACATTATGCCACCCAACGAGATACATGCTCGTTACCTCCTCGCTACACGACGTCGGCAGTCGGGCGAAACCATAGAGGATTATGCCAATGAGCTCCTGCAGCTTGCCAGGGGTTGCGACTGTAAGGACGTCTCCGCCGAGCAGTATATGTACGACCTCGCCCGAGACGCGTTCGTAGCAGGGGTAGGGTCCTCGTACATCAGGCTTAAATTGCTAGAAAAGGGGAAACTCAACTTGACCCAGGCAATGGGGATGGCCGTGAGGTTGGAGGCGGCGTCGAAGAGCTTGGCGCTGTACCCCGAGGACCACGTGCAGTCAA
This sequence comes from Mustelus asterias, assembly GCF_964213995.1. Taxonomy (NCBI): domain Eukaryota; kingdom Metazoa; phylum Chordata; class Chondrichthyes; order Carcharhiniformes; family Triakidae; genus Mustelus; species Mustelus asterias. The sequence goes on from NC_135824.1 coordinate 31,511,260, forward strand.
CGTGGTTGGAGCAAGCTCTGCTCCCTCCTCGCCCCGCGAACCCGCGCTCCCAGACCGATTCGACGACGGCGGCAGCTCCAGGTGGCCAGCGATGCTATTTTTGTGGAGGGGCCAAGCATCCACGGCAACAGTGTCCGGCAAGAACGGCAATCTGGAGCCAGTGCGGTAAAAAAGGCCACTACGGCAAAGTCTGCAGGTCCAAACCTAAAAACGGCAGTGCAGCTTGTAACCCTCCAGAACGGAGACCATCTCTTTCGGCGTCGCAGTACCCACGAGGTCCGACCACGTGCGATCTCAGGACGGCGCCATCGTGGCAGACAGAGGAGGAGGAAGACCACCAGGAGTCGCTGCGCTTGGCGCCCTCGCCCACGTGCGATCCATGGGGGCGGCCATCATGGTCCATGACGACTAGGAGCGACCAGCAGGGGTCCTCAGCATCCACATCGGCAGCATGCAGCAGCGACCAGCAGGGGTCCTCAGCATCCACATCGGCAGCATGCAGTGACGCCCAGGGGCCAACGGTGGCGTCGATCTCTCTGGATCAGACCAGGCATTACAGACTGGAACATTCTATGATGGAGGTAAAGGTTAGTGGCAGAACTGTGAATTGTCTGTTTGACAGTGGGAGCACCGAAAGTTTCATACACCCTGAAACTGCTAAAAGGTGTGGACTCCGGGTTCTCCCTGCCAAACAGACAATTTCCATGGCATCACAGTCCCGGTCTGTACCGATCCAAGGACGATGTATGGTAACTCTTGAGGTACAGGGCACAGTTTACGAGCAATACAGACTCCTTGTGCTACCTCACCTTTGCGCGCCAATTCTCCTCGGACTAAACTTTATGGTCCACATGAAGAGTGTGATCCTACAGTACGGTGGGCCACTCCCTTCACTGGCAGTAGGGAATCCGCCGCAGCCTCCAAATTGCCCAAAGCGCCCCGCGTGCAATTTATCCACCCTGAAGATCACGACACCATCCCTTTTTAAAAATCTGGTACCTGGCTGCAAGCCCATCGCTACTAAAAGTAGGCGTTACAGCGCTGAGGACCGGATCTTTATTAGATCTGAGGTTCAGCGGCTCCTCAAGGAAGGGATCATACAGGCCAGTGCTAGTCCGTGGAGAGCGCAGGTCGTGGTAGTCAAAAGCGGGAACAAACCTCGGATGGTCATCGACTATAGTCAGACCATTAATAGATACACGCAGCTGGATGCGTATCCTCTCCCGCGCATTTCTGATATGGTCAATCAGATTGCGCAGTACCGAGTGTTTTCTACCATAGACCTTAAGTCCGCCTACCATCAACTCCCCATCCGCCCAGAGGACCGACAATATACGGCTTTTGAGGCGGATGGTCGTCTATACCAATTCCTCAGGGTTCCATTTGGTGTCACCAATGGGGTCTCGGTCTTCCAGCGTGCTATGGACCGAATGGTGGACCAGAACGGGTTGCGGGCTACCTTCCCGTACCTGGATAACGTCACCATCTGCGGCCATGACCAGCAGGACCACGACACGAATCTCCAACACTTTCTGCGCACTGCATCTCGCCTGAATCTGACCTATAACAGGGAGAAGTGCGTATTCCGTACGCGTAGGTTAGCCATCCTCAGATACGTGGTGGAAAACGGGGTCATTGGCCCTGATCCAGACCGTATGCGCCCACTCACTGAACTTCCCTTGCCCGCTAGCACGAAGGCACTGAGGAGATGCCTCGGGTTCTTTTCATATTATGCACAGTGGGTCCCCAACTACGCGGACAAAGCTCGTCCGCTCATTAAGCCCACGACCTTCCCACTTACGCCGGAGGCCCAATTGGCCTTCAAGGTTTTGAAGAGCGACATCTCGAAAGCCACGATGCACGCGGTGGATGAATCCATCCCTTTCCAGGTGGAGAGTGATGCATCTGACTTCGCCCTAGCCGCCACACTAAACCAGGCAGGCAGGCCCGTCGCCTTCTTTTCCCGCACCCTTCAAGGCCCAGAAATTCGGCACTCAGCGGTGGAAAAGGAGGCTCAGGCCATTGTGGAGGCAGTCAGACACTGGCGCCATTACCTGGCAGGTAAGCGGTTCACCCTGATCACGGATCAACGATCCGTGGCGTTTATGTTCAGTAACACGCAGAGGGGCAAGATCAAGAACGATAAGATCTTGCGGTGGAGAATTGAGCTCTCCACCTATAATTACGATATTATGTATCGTCCAGGGAAGCTCAATGAGCCCTCGGATGCCCTCTCGCGCGGAACATGCGCCATCATGCAGGAGGACCGCTTGAAGGCTCTCCACAATGATCTGTGTCATCCTGGAGTCACCAGACTCTACCACTTCGTCAAAGCCCGCAACCTGCCCTACTCGGTGGAGGATGTCAGGTCAGTAACTAGAAGCTGTCGGATTTGCGCAGAATGCAAACCACACTTTTATCGACCAGACCGGGCACAATTGGTCAAGGCCACTCGCCCTTTTGAGAGGCTGAGTGTGGATTTTAAGGGCCCCCTTTCCTCAACGGACCGGAATGTCTATTTTCTCAATATAATAGACGAGTATTCCCGGTTTCCGTTTGTTTTCCCCTGTGCGGACACGTCAACTGCCACCGTCATCAAGGTTTTCAGTGAACTTTTTACCCTGTTCGGGTACCCCTGCTACATTCATAGCGACAGGGGCTCGTCGTTCATGAGCAACGACTTGAGGCAATTCCTGCTCTCATTCGGGATTGCCTCTAGTAGAACCACGAGCTACAACCCTAGGGGTAACGAACAGGTGGAAAGGGAGAATGCTACAGTCTGGAAGGCTGTCCTACTGGCACTGAAATCCAGGGGCCTTCCAGTCTCCCGTTGGCAGGAGATCCTTCCAAATGCGCTCCATGCTATCCGCTCCCTCCTGTGTACGGCAACCAATGCTACTCCCCACGAGAGGATGTTCTCATTCCCTCGGAAGTCGTCCTCGGGGACCTCATTGCCAGCCTGGTTGACGTACCCAGGACCTGTCCTTCTGCGGCGCCATGTGAGGGCTCGCAAGTCCGACCCCTTGGTCGAACCGGTCCAACTCCTCCACGCCAACCCTCAGTATGCCTATGTGGCATATCCTGACGGGCGAGAGGACACTGTCTCCATTAGAGACCTGGCGCCCGCAGGGGACGTAGCAACCCCTGTCGCTCCTATTCCCCCAGTCACAAATCCACTACTCCTCATTACTTCCCCAGACGTGGCGCGGTCAGCACCGGGACCAGTGCATAACACTTTTACTCCCATGTACAGCTTGCCTGAGACTCGGAGATCGGCGCCACCATCATCATCACCACCACCACTACCACCAAACGTTCCAGGATCCCCTGCACCATCACCTCACCAGGGCCGGCCGGCCCGGGAGTCCTTGAGGGGACAGCCAGACGTTACTTTAAGAGCGCCACCACAAGCACCTGCTCCGTTTTCGCAACCGGTGTTGAAGAGATCGGCACCTGCTCCGGTTTCGCAACCGGTGTTGAGGAGATCGCAGCGTCGGTGCGGTCCTCCAGACCGTCTGGACTTGTGAATCCTGTGACTTTTCTGTTATTGTCTGTTATATGACCTGTTTTTCGTCCACCCCGCCACCTTTTGTTCTTAAAGGAGGGGTGAATGTGGTGAACCATCGTTGGTTCACCACTGGGGTTTGTTACCATGTTACTGTTGGGCTAGGGTGTTATTACTGTGGGGGTTGTACTATGTTGTTGGGTTAGGGTGTTTACCTGTTATGAGAGTTATCGTGGCACATTCCAGTGGGGTCCCGCCTCCGGTGGCAGGGTATAAGACCCCCTGCTCCGGCAGGACCCCTTCAGTCTGAACTGGTGTATTCGTGTTAGTAGTTCCCTTGTTACTTTATTAAAGCCTTCAATACCGAAGCCTTGATTCCATGTGCTTATTGACGCGCATCAATTATTGAGGGGTGGGGGGGCATATATCAACACTCGCTCATAGGGCGGCACAGTGGTTAGCACTGCTGCCTCAAAGCGCCAGGGATCCGGATTCGATTCATCTTTGTGTGGAGTTTGCACGTTCTCCCCGTGTCTGCATGGGTTTCCTCCGGGTACTCCACTTTCTTCCCACAGTCTAAAGATGTTCAGGTTAGGTGGATTGGCCATGCTAAATTTCCCCTTAGTGTCCAAAGATGCGCAGGTTAGGGGATTGGCGGGGTAAATACATGGGGCTACAGGCTTAGGGCCTGGGTAAGATGGTCTGTTGGAGAGTCGGTGCAGACTTGATGGGCCGAAAAGCCTCCTTCTGCACTGTACAGATTCTATGGTCCTATGATCACATGACTATCCCATCTGTCATGTGACTCACACTCCATCCTCTGGAACTTCTGGGGAGGGCTCACCAAACACAGGGGACATTCATTCCATCCAACCTCTGTTCTAGCCCCTCTAATCAAGTGCCTTTCTTTTGTCTTCATACGGGCCACACTGGCACACAACAAACGGGAGAGATCCCAGGCTGGGGGGAGGGACGGCTGAGATCATTGCCTCACACTATTCGAGGAGGCTGTAGCCGGCCTTGCTGGGGAGGATAGGGAATGGGAGCCCTTGGGATTTATAAACATGAGGGACTGCTGCCAGGGAGCCCTAACAGCCACATGGGTGCAGTCTATTGCACCCTGTACTCTATCTTTCTGAGGTAGCTGTGGAGCCGGCGAATCTTTGACCTAGTTATCCTTAGCCACATCAAACCAGACATAATGGGCGGCAATGTAGCACCGTGGTTAACACTGCTGCCTCACAGCGCATGGGACCTGGGTTCAATTCCAGCCTAGGCTGACTGAGTTTGCACATTCTCCCCGTGTCTGCGTGGGTTTCCTCTGGATGCTCCGGTTTCCTCCCACACTCCGAAAATGTGCAGGTTAGGTGGATTGGCCATACTAAATTGCCCCTTAGTGTCCCAAGATGTGCAGGTTAGGGGGATTAGCAGAGTTAGTACGTGGGGTCACGGGGGTAGGGTCTGGGTAAGATGTTCGATTGGAGAGTTGGTGCAGACACGATGGGCTGAATGGCCTCCTTCTGTGCTGTAGGGATTCTATGAAATAATTAAGGACCTTCCTGTAAAGGTCACCTCCTTCATGGAGTGATGCGTTGTTGGCTGAGGAATGCTGCACGGGTCCCCGATTGATCCCTGAAAAGACTAAGAGGCAAAGAAATTGAGTGGCGCCATCACCCTCAGGGCCACTGGCAGGAGAACCCGCATAGTGTCAGGTCTTCAAGAAGAATGTGCCACATGTGATGTACGAGGTTTCTGGACAATCACAGCTGTGCTCTACACTCATCTTGAAGCAGCAGACACTTTGGGGATAAACCCTTGGTGTGATTAGTGGCCTCCGCTGTCAGGGCCTTTCCTCCTCACCCTCCTGTTCGTGCCCAGACTCTCCCAGGGCCATGTTTCCCAGGTGCTGCATCTTGCTGGAACTGCGTGTGCCATTGCCTCTCCCTCCTTCACCCCTTCCTGTTGGGGAGCACTTCAGCGGTCACGGGCATTCGGCCTCTGATCTCCGGGTAAGCGTTCTCCAAGGCGGCCTTCACGACACACGACGGCGCAGAGTCGCTGAGCAGAGACTGATAGCCAAGTTCCGCACACATGAGGACGGCCTCAACCGGGATATTGGGTTCATGTCACACTATCTGTAACCCCCACAGCTTATCTGAACCTGCAGAATCTCACTGGCTGTCCTGTCTGGAGACAATACACATCTCTTTAACCTGTCTCAATGCTCTCTCCACTCACATTGTTTGTACCTTAAAGACTTGATTAGTTGTAAGTATTCGCATTCCAACCATTATTCTATAAATTGAGTTTGTGTCTTTATATGCCTGTTTGTGAATAGAATTCCCACTCACCCGAAGAAGGGGCTTAAGGCTCCGCAAGCTAGTGGCTTTTGCTACCAAATAAACCTGTTGGACTTTAACCTGGTGTTGTTAAACTTCTTACCTTGACCACGCCAGCCCCCCCAACCCTCCAGCAGCCCAACACCCCCTACCCGGATGGCCAGTCTCAACATTCTCTTCCCTCCCTCTGCCTGCTATCCTCTGGCAGAGTGGCAGTGGGACCCCGCCACCCCCACCCCACGAATCACTCCCAATGAGCCCTGCCTCCAATATGCCCCACCCTCTCTGGTCTCAACCCTTTGGCACTGCCCAATGCCCGGTGAACAGTGCCAAGGTGCCCCTTGGGCTTTGCCAGTTTGCCCCTTGGGCTGGGGGTCAGGCTGGCACTGCTCTCTTCACTCCAGTGGGGTCTGCCGCCTGTTCCCTGTTAGTGGGCAGCAGTTGTAAACCCACTGGAGTGCGGGTGATGCTAGCCAGACCGGAGGCTTCAGTCCCGGGTCTGCTAATGACATGGAAATGGCAAATTCCATATGGTAATCAGCTCCACGCCAATTCCCACGCCAATGTCCATAAACACATAAACGATGCACGAATACACATCACGCACACACAAACAACATACACCAGTGACACACACAACACATAAATATAAACAGCACATGCCAACAATACACACACAAATTCGCACACAAGTACATGCATATTTACACATACTCACATGTTCTATGCATGTATACAAACATGCAGACATGCAGGGCAGAACGGTGGCACAGTGGTTAGCACTGCTGCCTCACAGCGCCAGGGACCCGGGTTCGATTCCCGGCTTGGGTGACTGTCTGTGCGGAGTTTGCACGTTCTCCCTGTGGCTGCGTGGGTTTCCTCCGGGTGCTCCCACACTCCAAAGAATGTGCAGGTTAGCGGGATTGGCCATGCTAAATTGTCCCTTAGTGCCCAAAGATGCGTAGGTTAGGTGGATTAGCCATAGTAAATGCAAGGGATTACAGGGATAGGTTGGAGGGGAGGGCCTGAGTGAGGAGACTCGATGGGCTGAATGGCCTCTTTCAGCACCTTGGGGATCCTATGGTTCTAGATGCGCAAATAAACAAACGCATATAGAGACACGCATGCACATTCTGTCACAAACATACTAATACATAAGCAGATGCCCACACCACACACAAATACATTAAACACATGCCTGCACACAAATGCACATACATACGAACACACATGCCCATGAGCAGCTTCTGGATTGTGGTGCTGAGTAAAATCGGACACATTAGAGAATAACGTTTCATTCTGCTTCAGACTCGAACCACTGCAGGCTTCATACTGATTTAAACTCCAAGTTTAGCGATGGTGTAATGTTATGACTCAGACCAGAAATTCCTTTATTTTATTGATTAGTGTCACAAGTAGGCTTACATTAGCACTGCAATCCCCCTAGTTGCCACACTCCGGCACCTGTTCGGATACACAGAGGGAGAATTTAGCACGGCCAATGCACCGAACCAGCACGTCTTTAAAACTGTGGGAGGAAACTGGAGCACCCGGAGGAAACCCACGCAGGCACGGGGAGAACTTGCAGACCCCACACAGACAATGACCCAAGCCGGGAATCGAACTGGACCCCTGGCACTGTGAGGCAGCAGTGCTAACCACTGTGCCACCATGCTGTCCAAGGTGATTTATGAAATTAGCCTCGACCCTACGTTTTTACATTTGAATTTGGCACAGAGAAGCATAAGATGTTTCACTCCAGGTATGATTCAAGTGACCCACTAGGAAGCTTCAATCAAACAAAGTTTATTTAAGAACACAGTTATATAAAACTGTTATTATAACACAGTTAGAATTTTAAAAATTAGCATAACTTTTGCCAATTACAAGATTCAAACATGTACAATATAAACCTTAACAGCTAGCTATCTATGTTGTTCCAAGTCAAGCACCATCCCACAGCTATATGGCCCCTTCAGACTTAGCACAGAAGCGAGTATGCTCACGTGATGCTGGATTTTCAGCTTTTTAACACCTGCTGTGAATTGGCCCTTGAAGGAGGTTTCCCAGTCCTGAAACTTTCCAAAAGGTCTCTGGAGAGAGAGAAAGAGAAACACCTCCTTCCACCAGCTTCTAACAGCAACTCACAGACAACAGAATTTCCAATTCCTGAGAGGGGAAAACAAGAGACATTGCTTCATATGAGTGTCAAGATCAAACAGCATCTGAGAAAATGAGATTTAAGACTCCAACTCCAGAGGGGCACTGATGCTTCTCTCCATTTCAGGCTATTACTACTGAAAAGGAAAACTAAACACTGCACTAAAAGCCCCACTCAGCAATCCCAAGGGATCATTAAATAACCCAGGACACTGCATTAGTCCATGTTAAAATCAACATGATATCAATTGTACTGCTGCAGTAACAGTTAGAGGACACTGGGTACAGACATTACGGTGCCAACAACTTCCAGGGCCAGCTAAAAGCAACCTGCAATGGAATATAATTAAAATTTCTTAAAGGCACAGTATCATCACAGTAACATCCCATTGCAACCCGCGGTGGGAGACACGCGTCTCCGGTCTTGAACAGGGATTTGCGCATGCACTGGGAATGCATGCACATCTCCCAGAGCCGGAGAATAGTCGCCAGTCAGACCATGCTGGAAACTAGCGGGAAGGCAGGTAAGTAATTTAAATCTTTTTTGCATGTATTTGAAATATGTATATTAGTTAATTATTGGGACCTTTCAGGTCCCGATTGAATCTCCCACCCCGCCAGGAGTATTTCATTCCGGCGGGGTTTACCCCAGCTCCCCACGTTCGGGGAAATAGCGGGAGACCCTGCCAGAATGAAGGGGGGCAATCGGGGCCCTCCAGGAGATCAGGCAGCAGCGGGGGTGGTGCCTCCTGGGCATGGGCATCCTGGCAGTGCCAGCCTGTGCCCCTGGCACTGCCCAAGGGGCGAAGTGCCCATGCTCAGGGGGCACCTTGGCACTGCCCATCGGGCATTGGGCAGTGCCAAGGGGGTGGGCCTTTTGTGGGCGGGGCCTAGGGTGATCAGTGAGGGGGGGGGGGGTCCCGCTGCCACTCTGCATACAGTATCGGTCTGAGATGGAGGGACGGCAATGATTGGAGTGGGCTGAGGAGGTGGTCTGCCGAGGGGGGGGGGGGGTCTGACACCGGAGGGGGGGCCAGCAGGGGGTCTGCCGGGGTGAGGGGGGTAGGGGGAACGCCACTGCTGGGGGGTTGGGTGGCTGTATATCGGGGCACTCCAAGGCGGGGGGAGGGGGGGGTCAGGGCTGGCCTGGGAATTGCTGTGGGGGCCATGATCGGGCCGTGGGGGGGTGGGGGAGGGGCTGGAGGAGCAGCACTGTGGGGGTCCTGGGCTGGCCAACAAACAGGGAATCTGACAGATAGGGGCCACTGCGCATGCGCAGAGTTCTGGAACTGTCAAACTCCAGCACGAATAGGCCCCTCCCCCCCAACCCCTCCCCGGGTTTTTAATGAGATTCCCGACTGGGACCTCTGCAGTGCACAGAGTGCGGAGATTCAGGTGAAAAGCTGAACTGTCAGAACAATCGGGATCTAAAACAGTTCTCCAACCAATTCAGCACTTTTGGGAGATTCGCGGCCATCGTTTCCAATTTCCACTGATTAATCTTGTGGTGCACAAGGTCACCATCACAATACAAGGCTATGGACACTATTAATGCTTGTGAGACATGTAACTCTTACAAATGAAAGTTTGCACAAATTCTTGAGCCAATACTCAGTGTTATCCAATTTGAGGACAGTTACCTTAACATCCAGGCTGCTAACAAACCGCAATTATATCCAGGTAAAGCTGGAATCTCAGCACTGTTTAGAATTTCAAGATGGCTGCCACGTGCTTCAGGCTTCCCTCAGATTCCCTTTCTTGTGATAAACAATCTTCCAGAGTTGCACTGCGGGAGTGGGGACAGCGAGGACAAATTAGAGTAGAAACAGATTGTACAGAGGCAGGAAAGGAGATAGATGTAAGGAGATATGCAGACGTTCCCACTGACAGAGACAGACAAAGTGTGGTTGACGGATAAATAATATGAAAGAGGAATGCAGAGACTGGACGAGACAGAGAAGGAGTCAGATCTCAGTTTCCCGCCACTCTGTGAAAAGCCTTAAAAATCTCCTATTATTTTTTTTCCCAGTATTCAACCCACAGGGGAATTTTGTGTTCATAAATTAGGACTAAATAAAAGACATGTCCAACAATGAGAAATGCATGGATTCTGAATATAAATATGCACCTGTCTTTACACAAGTCAATGAGAGATTGCAAACAAAGGTTTCAAAGGGATAGAGGGGATCAGAAGAGCTCAAACAATAAGGTAAAATTGCTTATGACAGAAAGCGTTGACCATGGTTACTTTTAAAATCAAAAGCTTACAGTCTTATAAAGCACTGTGTACAAAAAGGAATCAGGAAGATTTTCAATGTATTCTCCAATACAAAGTGAACAATATTTGATTTGATTTGATTTATTATTGTCACATGTATTAGTATACAGTGAAATGTATTGCTTCTTGGGCGCTGTACAGACAAAGCATACCGTTCATAGAGAAGGAAAGGAGCGGGTGCAGAATGTAGTGTTACAGTCATAGTTAGGGTGTAGAGAAGGATCAACTTAATATGAGATAAGTCCATTCAAAAGTCTGATGGCAGCAGGGAAGAAGCTGTTCTTGAGTTGGTTGGTACGTAATCTCAGACTTTTGTATCTTTTTCCTGAAGGAAGAAGGTGGAAGAAAGAATGCGTGGGGTCCTTGATTATGCTGGCTGCTTTTCCAAGGCAGCAGGAAGTGTAGACAGAGTCAATGGATGGGAGGCTGGTTTGAGTGATGGACTGGCTATGTTCACAACCCTTTGTAGTTTCTTGTGGTCTTGGGCAGAGCAGGAGCCATACCAAGCTGTGATACAACCAGAAAGGATGCTTTCTATGGTGCAGCTGTAAAAATGTAATAATGTTAATACGGTGCCAGCTAGTGAAAATTGTCTGGTGACCTTTTTTCTATCAGAGAAGACTCAACCGAGTGACTGGAATCTGCTGGAGGAGACTGTCCACCTCTCCATGTCTATAACCCGGACTCACTCTAACATGATTGGCTCAACCTCAAAAATGGGTTAACATAATTCACTGTCAAGCACCTTTTTAAACCTATATTTATTATACACTGGCCTTCACACCATTCTGTGAAGGTTGCTTAGTTCAAATATTCTTTGTTATTTGATGGGGTGTAGGAGCTGGGAATAAAACATAATGGGGGCTAAATTAAATAGTCCCTGAAATCAGGGCTGGGGATCTGTGGTCGTAGAGTCTCGAGCTCAACAGCACCGAGAAAGGCCCTTCTGCCCATCGCGTCGCTGCAGGTCAAAGACAAACCACCCAGTGGGGTAAATGCGTGGGGTTGCGGGGATAGGGTGGGGTGGGCCTGGGGAGCAGCAGTGCTAACTACTGTGCCACCGTGCCGCCCCATGGTAAATGTACGTGTGGGGGTTATGGGAATATGGCGGGGGAACGTGCCTGGGTAGGATGCTCTGTCGGAGAGTCGGTGCAGACTCGATGGGATGAATGGCCTCCTTCTATGATTCTATGACCTATTTCAATCCTACTTTCCAGCATTTGACCCATAGCCTTGTAGGCCTTGGCATCGCGAGTGCACATTTAAACATTTCTTAAATGTTATGAAGGTCTCTGCCTCCACCACCCATTCAGGCAATGAGCTCCAGATTCGCACTACCCTCTGGGTGAAAAGGGTTTTCCTCACATCCCGTCTCAATCTCCTGCCTCTTACCTTAAATCTGTGTCCCTTGGTCATTGGTCCCTCAACCAACGGGAAAAGTGTCCTCCTGTCTACTCTATCTACACCCCTGATAATTTCATACATCTCAATCATGGTCCGCATCCCCCCCCGCCCCCCCCCTCGGTTTCCTCTGCTCCAAGGAAAACAATTCCAATTTATCCAATCTGTCTTTATAACTAAAACTCTCCAGCCCAGGCAACATCCTGTTTACCCAATAATCACCCAGGCCAGGTGACTTTTACTCTGCTGTGTTGCCCTCAAAGGGACAATCACCACGTGACCATAATGCACGATTAACCCATGCCATTCAAAGTATTACCAACAACAAAAAACATAATCCTGTCAGCTAATTGGAATGATAATGTGGCCCACAGCAGAGCTTGCTGCAGTTAGCAGGAGGTCCAGATTCATCTAAGATGAGCACTGTTTATAACTTAAAACCAGACAAAACCAGACTACACCTCTGAAACATGAGGTGCTTTCTTGCATAGGCCAGGCTGGAAGTTGTGAGACAGAATTTGGAGGCCAGGGAGAACATTGAAAACTGGGAACAGACAACTATTGGGCTTGATGCCAGCACTCTGGCCACAAAGACCTGGATGCAGTTCTCGTTGACCTACAGTGCTTCCTGGTTAACCAGGTGACAAAGTGTCAAATCAACACCCAAGCTGTCAAGAGTCTCTCTGAATAATTTGAAAATATTTCATTCTGAATTGTAAGTAACTTTGCAGTTTGGTTTGTATTTGCAAATCAAAATTACACTTTCAATGTTATTGTAAACACATTGTCCTAGATTTTGGCCAATGTATATTTCTCTTCTCACCCTCACAGGCTCCGTCCCCACTCAGGGGACCCTACCCCCAACTACTTGGGGGCTTCAATGGCCTCCAATCCCCCCCCCCCCCCCCCCCAGCAAGGCCATCACTTCTGATCTACCAGCTGTGATTCTCGCCGGAGTGAAGCTCGGTAAGTTAAGGTGAGTGAGCCTGGACGATAGCATCGGGACTCGTTAATGACATGCAAAGCCGATTTCACCGGCAAAGCAGGGCCACTATGATCAGGGGACGGCAAAATACTGGGTGCGTTTCTGATATTTCACCTCCTGCCCGACCTTACCACCTCACCTCATCGACAAAAAGTAACGTAAAAAAGTAATGTTTATTTATTAGTCACAAGTAAGGCTGACATTAACACTGCAATGAAGTTACTGTGAAATTCCCCTAGTCGCCACACTCCGGCGACTGTTTGGGTCAATGCACCTAACCAGCATGTCTTTCAGACTGAGGGAGGAAACCGGAGCACCCGGAGGAAACCCAAGCAGACACAGGGAGAACGTGCAGACTCCACACAGACAGTGACCCAAGCCGGGAATCAAACCCGGGTCCCTGAGGCAGCAGTGCTAACCGCTGTGCCACCATGCTGCCCTGTGGGAGAGAGAAATAGAGTTAATGATGATAAAGGTAACGCACCAATTGATTTGAGAGCGGGCGAAGGATGGACAATGGGAATATCCGTTGACCTCGGGCGGGAGATTCCCGCCTTGCTTGAGCAAGGCCGTAATATCCTGCTTGTTATTTTTTGAGTTGCGAGTGAAATTTCAGAAAGTGGCTCCACAGGGTCACCTAGGGATCAAACCTGGAACTACATTGTGACCATTGGCAGGGCAAAATTAAATGAGAAATGTTGACATGAAAAGTTAAGGTGTTGAGTGTGAACACGAAAGTATGACCAAAAATGGAGACAGCTGGAACTAAGGAATTTGAAGAGGAATTGATAATAAAATATTTATATACAGATTGTGTGTTTTGTGCCCACGCATGCATCAGTTTGTCAGACTAGAATACCGCAATGGAATTATAATTCTGTTTGGCTTAGTGTTAGCTATATCTGAAGTCAAGCATATGTGCATTTGTGATTTCAAAACATTGTTTCTTAATCTCAATCACAACAGAATGATAGAAAGTTGAGGTAATATAAGTGAAGCAGGCATTGAGATTGTCAGTTCTAGACAAACACACAGCCATAACTGTTTCTGATATGCTGAAGATATATAAAATCCAACTGCGATTCTTAACAGCTCCTACAATTACTATGGTTATCATTTAAAACTCTCAGATCAAGGACGCAGTTCTGGTCTGGCCAATGATTCAAAGATGCCCACTCCATTCCTCATCACGAGTCTCTGAAGGGCGGCACAGTGGCACAGTGGTTAGCACTGCTGCCTCACAGCGCCAGGGACCTGGGTTCAATTCTGGCTTTGGGTGACTGTGTGAGCAGTAAGAAGTCTCACAACACTAGGTTAAAGTCCAAGGTTTATTTGGAATCACGAGCTTTCGGAGTGCTGCTCCTTCATCAGGTGATGATTCATGTTGTGTGGGTTGACCCACAATGCCATTAGGGAAGGAATTCCAGGATTTTGACCCAGCGACTGCGAAGGAACGGCGATATATTTCCAAGTCAGGACGGTGAGTGGCTTGGAGGGGAACTTGCAGGTGGTGGTGTTCCCATGTATCTGCTGCCCTTGTCCTTCTGATACATGGGAACACCTGCAAGGTGTCCATCCTCAACTGCCCTCCATTTCAGAGGGCATTTGAGAGTCAACCACATTGCTATGGATGTGGAGTCAAATGTTGGCCAGACCAGATAAGGATGGTAGATTCCATTCCTGAAAGGACACTAGTGAACCAGATGGGGTGTGTATATCATCATTTTCACTAGAGAGTTGGAAAACCCTCAATAAAGTTCCAAAACTGATGATGGGACAGGGAAATGGGAAAGGGGGAAAAGATTAATTTCTCCCCCCCCCCCCATGGGAAAGGGGGAAAAGGTCAATTCCCCCCCCCCCCCCGCCCCCCCGCCCCCCTTGTGGACAGTTTCAATGGTAGTGTTCAAAGCATGGGGTTATGTCACAGTCAGAACCCACCACAATTCCCAGCCTGTGAACCCCCAGGGCACCTGACCTTCATCCCAATACAAACATGAAATTCTATCTGATTACGGTTTATGTAATTAGCATAGAACTTCTTGACTAGTCAACTTCTAATTAACTAACATTTGGAAGTATGAACAGAGATTTATTGGTAGGCAGATTTATAATACAACATTTAAGCCTTCTAATACAATTTTCATGTTCTCTCATTAAGTGAGTTTAATTTCCTTGCCAAATTGTCTGCTGACCTTGTTGCAACCAAAACCACATCAATATTATCCGGGGTAGGTGAAGCTTTCTCGAAATGACTAGTTTCAGTTTTCTTTTGCCTCAGTCATTGGCGCGCACCCTATGATTATACGTGCAATAGCCAGCTTACTCCTGCTTTAAGTTAGATGTAATTGAGTTAATGAATTTTTCAGAGAAGATAACCAACTGACAGAGTTCATTGAGGATGCTTTCACTCTTGTGGTGAACAGTAAAGTGACTCCTTGCCTCGGATGTTGCCTTTAATTGTATCTGCATCACTTGGAATTCACTGAGTCAACTGGGAGGGAAAGGGCGTTGAAAGTGTAACTCAAGCTCTCTTCCAAAGGAGTCCTTTGATGTATAATTATTTAACTCCCACGCCAGATAACTTGGGAGAGGGATTCTGGATTTTCCAAGCAGAACAGTACGTTCAAAGGCATTGAAGTTGAACTGTTTGCTAGTTCCTGTTTCAAAGTTTTTCTGTGGGGTTGTTGACCTTGGTCAATCACATAGAATGGGCAGTGTGGCGGGATGGCTGGTTTGTGATGTGGGGTGATGCCAACAGCATGGGTTCAATTCCCGTAGAGGCTGAGGTTATTTATGAAGGCCCACCTCCCCACCCCCGCCTTCTCAACCTTGGTGTGGTGATCCTCAGGTTAAATCATCACCAGTCAGCTCTCCCT
The DNA here is from genome assembly GCF_964213995.1 of Mustelus asterias. Lineage (NCBI taxonomy): Eukaryota > Metazoa > Chordata > Chondrichthyes > Carcharhiniformes > Triakidae > Mustelus > Mustelus asterias. The sequence goes on from NC_135824.1 coordinate 31,526,804, forward strand.
CTCAAAGGGGGAGAACAACCTATGGTCATCTGGGACTATCATTGAATCCCTACAGTACAGAAGGAAGCCATTTGGCCCATCGAATCTGCACCGACTCTGACAGAGTATCTTACCCAGGTTCTCTCCCCGCCATATCCCTGTAACCGCGCACCTACATTTACCATGGGACGGCACGGTAGCACAGTGGTTAGCATTGCTGCTTCGCAACTCCAGGGACCTGGGTTCAATTCTCGGCTTGGGTCACTGTCTGTGTGGAGTTTGCACATTCAGTCTGTGTGCGTTTCTTCCAGGTGCTCTGGTTTTCCCCCACAGTCCAAAGATGTGCGGGTTAGGTGCATAGGCCATTCTAAATTGCCCCTTTATGTCAGGTGGGCTAGCAGGGTAAATATGTGGGGTTACGGGGGGGGGGGGAATTGTTGTTGGTGCAGACTTGATGAGCTGAATGGCCTCCTTCTGCACTGTAGGGTTTCCATGAATTCTATGATTTAATCCATCTAATCAACTTATCTTGGGACACTAAGGGGCAAGTTATCATGACCAATCCACCTAACTTGCACACCTTTGGACACTAAAGGGCAATTTATCATGACCAATCCACCTAACCTGCACACCTTTGGAATGTGAGAGGAAACCGGAGCACCCGGAGGAAACCCACGCAGACATGGGGAGAATGTGCAAACTCCACACAGACAATCGCCCAAGGCCATAATTGAACCCAGGTCCTTGGAGCTGTGAGGCAGCAGTGCGAACCATTATGGCGACTTTACCTTTACAGCACAGAAACAGGACATCCATTCCAGCAGATCCATGCCAGTGTTTATGCTTCACATGAGCTTCCTCCCATTTCTTTACCTCTAACCCGATCATCAAAATCTTCTATTCTTCGCTCCCTCATGTATTTATCCAACTATTCACCTCCTCGACATCATGCAGTGCCAAGGCTCTGGGTAAAGAGGTGCTGGTTAATGAGCACCTTGTATGTTTGCTTTTTGTTAAATATATTGTTTAGTGATTTACATTCCTTCGAAAGTTTGTTTCTTAAAGCAGGACTGGAATTTTCTGAAAAGGAGGCATGGTAATCTTTTTCAAACCAATTACAAGCAAGTTAGGAAGCCGCTGTACAATAGGTCGAGAAAGCTATTTGCCTCCCTTTCTGTGACAAATGACAGGATATTTACTGTTCATCTATTTAGGGGATGAGGGTTGGTTAGTTCAATTGGCTCATGGAAAGAGCAGGGTCCAGATCAATGTCAGTCGCAGGGGTTCAATCCCTATACAGGCTGTGGGCATTCATTGAGACCCATCTCCTTGTCCTACCACATGCTTGATGTGGAGTTGTACCCCTCAAGCCACATAACAACCAATCTCTCCCTAACGAAGAGAGATGCACACTAGTCCTTCATAGACTATGGTTTATAATCAACCTACCTATTTAGGGGCAACATTCTACACAGAAGGTCAAGGTACATATAAAATTTCAGCTTTATATTCTTATATTTGCTTATTCCTTCCCTTCACTCCACATATCTATGCAACACCTGAACCCTTTCAATTTACCGGTTGGATTTGCCTCATTTCTTTGCCCTTTATCCAGTTACCCTGCTCCATTTCTCACGGCCAATTTCGTTGGCTGCTGGAGTTCCCCTTCCACTTGTCAGTGGTTCCACACACAGGTGATGAAGTTGTCTCGACCCGCCCCATTTACTGTCATTTCTACCTCATTTCCTCTTCTCATCTGGAAGAGACATCCTGTAATGTTAGCTGCCCATGAGAAAGGTGCAAGCAAGTTCAGGAAGCCAATCATTTAGAGGATCTGTTTGAAGTTCGGCTTTGTTGATGAAGGAGTAATTCACAGAATGGTTACTGTAATGATATTAATCAGGCAATTGAGGTTGGCCTGCTTGAATATGAACTCCCTGATTAAGGGCCACCTCCCTGCTCTTTTCCACCGCACGGAGGCGTTTCCTGTACGGGCTGCTGCTGCACACCTTCCACTACCGCGTCCTCGCCTGTAGCCCGGATACACCTTGGCGGGCCTTGTTGCCGCCTGGAGGCGGAGGTCCCCAGTGGGGGTCCCTCTACGGAGGGATCTCCCCCAATTATCTTGGGGACCTGGGGTGGAGGGTGCTGCACGCAGCAGTCCCGTACAACCGTAGGTTCTTTCGGTTCACGGGCTCCCAAGCTTGCCCCTTCTGTGGTCTTGTGGAGACTGTGGGCCATTTTGTGTCTTAGGTTGCACTCCCTTTTAGTTTACCTGAAAAACCTTTTACTGATGTTTTCTTTGCACTTCAGTCCCACACTCCTGATCTATGGGCACCTGGTGTAGAGAGGGCCGGGTCGGGATGGTGACCTCCTCGTGAACCTGCTCCTGGGCCTGGCGACGTGAGCCATCAACAGGTCCAGGCAGCGGGCGATCGACGGGGTCGTCCATCCTGACTGTCTGCCCCTCTACCACTGCTATATTTGCGGCCAGGTGTCCCTGGAGAGGGAGCATGCGGTGTCCAAGGGCGCTGTTGACGCCTTCCGTGCCCACTGGGCACCGCAGGGGCTGGGGTGTATAATACACCCCGAAAATCACATTATGATTTAATGTTTTAAGTTTCCTTTCGAGTTTGTTTTTTGTTCGGGCTGTTCCCCCTCCTTTTGGGGAGCTGCCCCTTTTAATTTGTCCCTCAGTTAATTTGAGTTCATTTATTTGGTTGGAGAGAAAAAGAGTTCCCTGATTAAGGGCCATATTGATGGTCCAATCAGGGAGCCCCATGCTCTGTGGACAAGAGTGTCAGTTCCTCTGGCACTCTGGATGGAGACTGCAGACTGAGAGCACTCTGTATAGTGTTTTTGGATCTTGTAAATAAAGGAATTTTGGCAAAGGGACTTCCGCCTTTGAGGACTTATTACAGTTACAGCACAGAAGGAGGCCATTCAGCCCACATATATGTGCTGGCTTTCTGAAGAAACAATTCACCGAGTGTTATTCTTCTCCCTGTAGCCTTTCCACATAACAATCCAATTCTCCACTGAATGTCTTGATTGAACCTGTCTCCACTACACTTTCAGGCAGTGCATTCCAGATCATATCCATTCACTGAGTGAAAAGGTTTTCCCTCATGTCTCCATTGCTTCTTTTGCCAATCATCTTAACTATGTGCTTGATCCTTCCGCCAATGGGAACAGTTTTTCTATTTTGCATAGGACACCTCTATCAAATCTTCTCTCAACCCTCTCTTCTCCAAGGAGAACAGTCCCAACTTCTCCAATTTATCAACAAAACTGACAGAATCTTCCGTTCCAGAGACTAAGATTGGAGTTAGCTATCCCACACCCCCCAACCCCAACACCACAGGGTTTTACCATGGCAGATGTGGTGGCTGCCAATGGGATCTTTCTGGTCAGGGGTTTTTGCCTTGGTCAGCTGCCCCACTGCTGGAGAACCCACCATGGGAGGTCGACTTCAGCTGGACCGGAAGATCTTGCCCACAGGAAGGTCCAGAAAATCCCGCCTGACGTCTGACGGTGGGAGTGGAAGTCGGAGTGACTCCTCGTAGAGACTAGGGCAGCTTGACCATGCCAGATTTTACCTTCTTCAACTCAGTAATTGTGCCGCCGCACGGAGCACACCGAATCCCGGTGGGGTGGGCAGTTAGAGGTCCGTCTGGCCTTTACCTCATAAGCCCCAATGTCCAGGCGCCATATTTAAATGGCATCTGGATAAAGATTCACTCTTCCACTCTGCTCCTAGACTCCTTCCCCCACCTCCTCAGTCCTGCCTCGGTCTCACTCCTCACCCGTCCCCACAATTTGTGCTACAGGCAGCCGATAGCTCTCAGTGATAGTGTGGAAGGAAAGTGAAAGCAACATCCACTGACTTAAAGATCCAGGAAGAAGTCTATCTTGGCAGCTGCATATCATGAAACAGGATGCTCTAAACTCCTGATTCATTTGGAGGAGGAAGAAGATTCCGGTGTTTTGGCCTTTTAATGAACAATTGTGTGATGCAATTGGGATTCCCAACATAACTCCCAGGACACTCGAGCTGTCTCTAACCCGCCATGAAACTCAGGGGAAGAAGATTCCAAACTCATTTCCCACCATTAAGAAAGTGATTTCTGGCCACCCACCTAATGCGCGATAAATCACACGGGAGGCAGGATGTACTCGGGAAATAAAGGCTTTTATTGCCAACAATAACAGAGCTACTATATACAATATACAATCCCAGACTAAAGGGTCACCAGGCAGAGCAGTGACCTTTATACCTCTCCCAGGAGGCGGAGCCAACTGGGGTGTACCATAGGACTATATTAACAGGTAGAACAGCCCAACCCTAACCCCAACAGTAACATATCTACAGACTCATAGTACTGGCCAGACCATGGCTCAGCACTACCTGGTGGGAACCAACAATGGTTCACCACATTCACCCCTCCTTTGAAAACAAAGGCCGGCGGGGTACAAAACACAGACCAATTGTTCATCTGTCTATAAGTTCAAACGGTCTGGGGGACCGCACCATCGCTGTGACCTCCTCAACACCGACGATGACACCGGTTCAGGCAATCGCGGTGACGTTCTCTCCAAGGCGGTGTCCAGCGACTCCTCCAGTTCCTCACGGGCCGGTAGACCACGAGGTGGTGACAATCCGCTGAACTCGGGCACGCCTTGAAGTGGCGACCATCTCCTGGACTCAGGCAAGCTGTACACGGGTTAAGAGGGTTAAGTGGTGGTCCCGATACTGCCCACGCCGTGTCAGGAGGGGAAATAATGGTTGGGGGGTCCCTAACAGGGGGTGTGGGAGCGACAGGGGTTTCCAAGCCCCCTGCTAGCGCCAGATCTCGAATCGAGACCGTGTCCTCTCGCCCGTCAGGATATGCCACGTAGGCATACTGAGGGTTGGCGTGGAGGAGATTGATCTGTTCAACCAAAGGGTCGGACTTGTGGGTCCTAACATGCCGCCGCAGGAGGACAGGTCCTGAGTACGTCAACCAAGACGGTAATGAGGTCCCAGAGGAAGACTTCCTAGGGAATGAAAACATTCTCTCATGAGGAGTAGCGTTGGTTGCCGTACACAGGAGTGAGCGTATGGAGTGGAGCGCATCTGGGAGTACCTCTTGCCAACGGGAGACTGGAAGACCTTTAGACCTCAACGCCAGTAAGACAGCCTTCCAGACTGTAGCATTCTCTCGTTCGACCTGTCCGTTACCCCTTGGGATGTAGCTCGTGGTTCTACTAGAGGCAATCCCATATGAGAGCAGGTATTGCCTCAAGTCGTCGCTCATGAACGACGAGCCCCTATCGCTGTGGATATAACAGGGGTAACCGAACAGGGTGAAAAGATCACGAAATGCCTTGATAACCGTGGCAGCGGTCATATCAGAACAGGGAATGACAAAAGGGAATCGTGAGTACTCATCAATCACATTGAGGAAGTACATGTTCCGATCTGTCGAGGGAAGGGGGCTCTTAAAGTCCACACTCAGTCTTTCGAAGGGACGAGTGGCCTTAATGAGGTGTGCCCTGTCAGGTCGGTAGAAGTGCGGTTTGCATTCCGCGCATACCCGGCAGCTTCTGGTTATGGACCTGACATCCTCCACCGAGTAGGGTAGATTCCGGGCCTTTATGAAGTGGAAGAGCCGAGTGACCCCCGGATGGCAGAGGTCATTGTGGAGAGCCTGTAATCGATTCTCCTGCACACTAGCACATGTTCCACGCGACAGGGCGTCCGAGGGCTCGTTGAGCTTCCCTGGACGGTACATGGTATCATAATTGTAGGTGGAGAGTTCGATTCTCCACCTCAAAATTTTATCATTCTTGATCTTACCCCGTAACGTGTTGTTGAACATGAACGCCACGGACCGCTGGTCCGTGAGCAGAGTGAACCGTTTTCCCGCCAAGTAATGGCGCCAATGCCGAACGGCCTCCACAATGGCCTGGGCCTCCTTTTCCACCGCCGAATGTCGAATTTCAGGGCCTTGGAGGGTGCGAGAGAAAAAGGCGACGGGCCTGCCCGCCTGGTTAAGTGTGGCGGCCAGGGCGAAATCAGATGCATCACTCTCCACCTGGAAGGGGATGGACTCATCAATAGCGCGCATCGTGACTTTCGCGATGTCGGCTTTTATTCTTGCAAAGGCTAAGCGAGCCTCTGTTGCTAGGGGAAAAGAGGTAGACTTGATGAGCGGACGGGCTTTGTCCGCGTAATTGGGAACCCACTGTGCATAGTATGAGAAGAAGCCTAAACATCTTCTCAGTGCTTTGATGCTAGTGGGCAGGGGGAGTTCGAGGAGGGGACGCATACGGTCTGGATCAGGGCCAAGGACCCCGTTTCCCACCACGTATCCGAGGATAGCGAGGCGGCGCGTGCAAAATACACACTTCTCCCTGTTGTAGGTCAGATTCAGGCGAGATGCAGTGCGTAAGAATTTAAGAAGGTTGGCATCGTGGTCCTGCTGGTCATGGCCGCAGATGGTGACGTTATCCAGGTACAGGAAGGTAGCCCGCAGCCCGTTCTGGTCCACCATTCGGTCCATAGCATGCTGGAAGACCGAGACCCCATTCGTGACACCAAAAGGAACCTTTAAAAAATGGTACAGGCGACCATCCGCCTCAAAGGCTGTGTATTGTCGGTCCTCTGGGCGAATGGGGAGCTGGTGATAAGCAGATTTTAAGTCGATGGTGGAGAACACCCGGAACTGCGCAATCTGGTTGACCATGTCAGATATGCGCGGGAGGGGACACGCATCCAGCTGCGTGTATCTGTTAATGGTCTGACTATAGTCTATGACCATCCGGGGTTTGTTCCCATTCTTAACCACCACGACTTGCGCTCTCCAAGGACTAGCGCTAGGTTGGATGATCCCTTCCTTGAGGAGCCGCTGAACTTCAGATCGAATGAAGATCCAATCCTCAGCACTGTAACGCCTGCTCTTTGTCGCGATGGGCTTGCAGCCTGGCACGAGATTCTGGAATAGGGAGGGTGTGGTAATCCTAAGCGTTGAGAGACTACATGTGGAGCACGTTGGGCAATTTAGAGGCTGCGGGTCTCCCACTGAAAGCGGAGGGAGTGGCCCATCATACTGCAGGGTTACACTCTTCAGGTGGACCATAAAGTCTAGTCCTAGGAGTATCGGCGCGCAAAGGTGCGGTAACACAAGGAGCCTGAAGTTCTCGTAAACCATGCCCTGCACCGTCAGATTGACCACGCAGCTCCCTAGCACGGTGACAGACCGGGACCTTGACGCCATCGAAATTGTCTGCTTGACAGTCCGAATCTGGAGACCACACCGCTTCACGGTGTCAGGGTGAATGAAGCTCTCCGTGCTCCCGCTGTCAAACAAACAATAAATCTGGCGTCTGTTTACCTGTATGTCCATCATGGACTTGTCGAGTCTGTGAGGCTTGGCCTGGTCCAGGATGATCGACGCCACCGTTGGTTCGTGGGTGCAACTGCAGGCAGCTGAGATGGATGATGATGACCCCTGCTGGTTATTCGCGGTCGGTGCCGACCAAAATGGCTGCCCCCATAGGTCGCACGTGGACGATGGCGCCAAAACCTGCGGCCCCTGCAGGTCGCACATGTCTTGCGACTCCGTCGTTTGGAATGGCGACGTCCTGGAATCGCACGTGGTAGAAGACCTTGAAGACGCAGAAGACAAGGAGGCCGGCTCCGGGGAGTCACACGCCGCACTGCTGTTTTTGGATGGAGGTTTGGACCGGCATACTTTGGAATAATGCCCCTTCTTGCCGCAGGCGGAGCACAACACCGCTTTAGCTGGACATCACTGCCGAGGGTGTTTCACCCCCCCACAGAAGTAACACCGCGGGCCACCTGGAGCTGCTGCCGTCGTCAGGTCCGAGGCTGGAAACGCAATCGTGCAGTTTTTCGGTCCCGCTGAATAAAGTGGAGTCTGCGGCTGCCCCTGCCACACTGTCTCCACGCGGTCATCAGAGTACATCTCCAGACTTTTGGAGGCCGTTTCTAGAGTGTCAGCTAACTCTATGGTTTTAGTGAGATCGAGGTTACCTTGCTCCAACAGCCGAAGGCGGATGTATGACGAGCCGATTCCCGCCACGAACGCATCTCGAACTAGGTCGCTCATGTACTGGTCTGCCGACACTGACTTGCAGTTGCAGGCTCTGGCTAGCTGCTGAAGCTCGCACGCGTACTGTTCCGTCGTTTCGCCGGGCTGCCGCCGTCGAGTGGCTCGAAGGTGTCGAGCATGGATCTCATTCGGCGGTTTGTTGTATCGCTTTTTGAGAAGCTCGAGGGCCCCTTTGTAGTCGGTGGCCCCACGGATCGCTAAGTATACAGCGTCGCTTACCCTCGCGTGGAGGACCCGGAGTCTGTCGGCGTCGTCGGTGACCGCTGTGGAGGCGTCGAGGTAATCTTGGAAACACTTCAACCAGTGGTCGAAAGTGTTTGATGCTCCTGCCGCACGTGGGTCCAACGTAAGCCGTTCGGGTTTAAGCATTTGCTCCATGTTTTCTTTTGGGTTTTTTTTCAAAAAAAAAGAACTTACTTGTTGGCAATAAAATTGATGCGCGATAAATCTCACGGGAGGCAGGATGTACTCGGGAAATAAAGGCTTTTATTGCCAACAATAACAGAGCTACTATATACAGTATACAATCCCAGACTAAAGGGTCACCAGGCAGAGCAGTGACCTTTATACCTCTCCCAGGAGGCGGAGCCAACTGGGGTGTACCATAAGGACTATATTAACAGGTAGAACAGCCCAACCCTAACCCCAACAGTAACATATCTACAGACTCATAGTACTGGCCAGACCATGGCTCAGCACTCCTGGTGGTAACCAACAATGGTTCACCACACCACCAAATCATTTTCCTTTGCCCACGATTCCCGCTGCTGGTGCAAGTGGAAAATTCTGCCTAAAGGAACTGGCCACAACCTTTCCCCACAGGCTCCGTATCACCTACATAACTGCGAATCTTTTACTCCATTTCAGATGGGACTCAAAGGGTTTCCCGCTGGTAACTCTACCCTATTTTGTTTGGAAGAAGAGGAGGAGCAATTGCAAAGATGCCTTATCATTGAGGCTCCAACGGAGGAATTCCCCCATGGATGATGTGGCAAAGCATGAGGGGAGGCGATGGCCTAGTGGTATTATCACTAGACTATTAATCCAGAAACTCAGCTAATGTTCTGGGGATCCGGGTTCGAATCCCGCCATGGCAGATGGCGGAATTTGAATTCAATAAAAAATATCTGGAATTAAAAATCTGCTGATGACCACGAAACCATTGTCGATTGTTGTAAAAACCCATCTGGTTCACTAATGTCCTTTAGGGGAGGAAATCTGCAGTCCTTACCTGGTCTGGCCTACATGTGTCGCCAGAGCCACAGCAATGTGGTTGACTCTCAACTGCCCTCACTAGGGATGGGCAATAAATGCTGGCCAACCAGCGACGCCCATGTCCCACGAATCAATAAAAAAAAAGTTGCCCCTTTAAGGAGTGATGTGATTGGGCCAGACCCAATGGACCGACCGCGCAGGAAGCCAGTACAATTGGGAGCGAGGGCGCATCCTGGGACAGAGAGGACTTTCAGTTGGAACCAGGGAGGAGAGGGGAGTTGAGGCTGTTATGGCATTGTCAATATATTTCAGACTTTATTCGGAACAAGGAAGGTATTTATTGATAACAAGGAACTATGGCACAGGAGGGTTTCCACAGTACAAAGTTGCCTTGGGGCAGAGCACCTATTATATGCTTACTACATGGCTGCTCGATGATTCTGCCTGAGAAAGGACTCCACCCTCTGGGGGTGATCGCTCACTCTTAGTTCCCCATTAGTCTCTCAAATCAGGTGACTCACTTCTGCTGTATTGTCTTAAAGAGTCAGACACCACATACATAATAAGAGCAGAACGGTGCAAGTATTTCTGTCAAAGCCTTATCTTGTACATATTTATATCAGTTTAATAAACACAAATCAAATCGCTTCCAGTTATTACAGATGTTAAAGCAAACAGCAAAAAGGATAGCAACACTCTGAAGAGAAAATAAAAGACAATGTTCATGGAGCTCCCTTCCTGACAGCACTGTGGGTGTTCCTTGTAATAATAATGGAGGAAAAAACACTGAATTACGTCCGGAAATATAGAACTCTAAATAAAACCTCTGAGTTATTTTTTTTAAATGGACACACAGGGATGGCTGAGGATGTTAAATCAGTCACTGGCTGAATTGGTGAAGTGGCGGGTGATACTCTGAAAAACAATGGAATTACGCTGTTTGTAGACAATGTACTTCTAAAGCATCCAGAAACAAATTGCCATCTCCGGTGGAGACAATGGGATATAATGGTAGATGAGTGCCTGCTCATCAAGAGCTATATGTGTGTAATCTCCAGGCGGATTCATGGATTCCATCTTCCAGGAATGTACAAAGACTGCGAAAAAAGGCAGCTGGGGTGTACATGTGTGTGCATGCGTGTGTGTGTCAGTCAGAACGTGTGTCACACTATCAAAGAAACACCTCGTCAAAATCTTTTTATCCCTATCTCTCTCTGATAGCTGAAATCAGCGAAATGGAAATGGGGAAGCTTCTCCGTCGATCCTCTTTACCCTGCAAACCCTCTCCTACCAGTTGAATCGCACGGGTGGGAAATTATTACAGGTAATCCACATTTATAATTCAGTGAAACATCTTACTTTTATTTACGTTGGACTATAGCTGGTCGAGGCTTAGGTTATTGTAATGTAAGAAAGCCGAGGCCTACACGCGATATCCAAAAACCAAAATGAATTGAAATCCGAAAAGCAATTAGCCCTGAAGGGTTTGGAATGAAGGGTTCTTAGCTACAAATTTGACTACACGTCAAAAGTACTTAATTCGCTGTAAAGTGCAGTGGGATGAACAGAAGATACATTGTGCAATTCAACTTTTCCTTATGAAAGGTGCTATGGAATGCAAATTCTTTCATTCTTTCAGATTGTCTCACCGTTATTTGACGGATAAAAGTTAATTTGCTGAGAATAGTTGTAAACTGCAAATCAGAACCTGACGGTACAGTTCCGCCCATCCCGCATCCCTGAAAGCTGTTCGAGGTGTTTGTTGCTTTTTTGAACACGCTTCAATCAGTCAGGCGTGTATTAATATGTTTACCTAGTGGCTCCGCACTGACATTGTGATCATGCTCTGGGAATCTGTTGGAACACAGGAGCGTTGAGGAAAAAAAACATGAAAAAAAAAACAGAGAGGGAATTTATTTTTATAAAGAATGCAAAGAAGAGGGAAAAAAAACAGAGAAGAAAGGGATGAAGGATGAGTCCAAGATAAAAAGAGTTGAGACGAGACCAGACTGTCAAATAGGGGAAAGGGAAAGGCTGAGAGAATAAAGTGCTGGGTGGGCTGTGGAGAGAGACAGCACTAAGAGGCAGAAATGCTAATCCCTTTCAGTCTCAATTATTTATCTTGCAGTTTCAACAAAAATAAATCCAAATGCTATCGGCATTACGTTTACCAAGTGGGGAATGGAAAAGAAAAATGTGAAAGAATTTGCAGGAACACCAGAAATAGGTACAGCAGTAAACCAGTGGTCTCACAGGCCTGCTCTGACAGTCAGTAAGACCATGGCTGAACTTTGACTTCAACTCAGCTTTCATGCCCTATCCCAATCCGATTCCCGTAGTGCCCAAAAACCTATCGATCACAGTCTTCAAGATAATCATCGACCAAGCTTCCACGACTCTCTGAGGAAGAGAATTCCATCCGCTGAGTGAAGAAATTTCTCCTCATCTCAACGCTACATGGCCAAACCTATTATCCTATTTCTCAACTCCCCAGTCAGGGGAAATATCTTCTCAGCATTTACCCTGTCAAAGTCTTCTAAGCAATTTATATATTTCAATGGGATCACCTCTCGTTTTTCTAAACTCCAGAGAACACAGGTCCACTGACAGATTTCAAAAGTTTTTCCTCATCGCCAGCGTAATAAATCAAGGGTGACTCAATGGGTTTCTTGCCAACAATAAATAGTTATTTACAAACAAGTGTCAGACAGAATTAATCATAGAATCCCTACAGTGCAGAAGGAGGCCATTCAGCCCATCAAGCCTGCAGTGACAATCGCACCCAGGCCTGTCCCCTAACCCCACATATTTACCGTACTAAACCCCCTGACACTAAGAGCAATTTAGCATGGCCAGCCAACCTAACCCACACATCTTTGGACTGTGGGAGGAAACTGCAGCACCGGGAGGAAACCCACACAGACACGGGGAGAACATGCAAACTCCACTCAGACATTGACCCAAGCCCGGGAATCGAACCCAGGTCCCTGGCATTGTGAGGCAGCAGTGTTAACCACTGTGCCACCATGCCACCCGAATTAACTATGCGACTATACTCCACCTTTCCCGGGCTCCAACTGAGAATCCTCCCTGACTCAAGATACACGCCCTTGCGCCCGATTGGTTCAGATTCCCGGATCGACACTCCATTGCCTTATCACGTGGCCCTCAGCGACCGCCCCTTTAAAGGGGCCACGCTACCTCAAGGAACCTCTCCTGCTCCTACTGCCTGCCATTGGTTTTGCATGTTGATAATCAACCTTTTTGGCCACACTATAGCCGTAACCTCCTTGGCTACCAAGTCCTGGGGTGAGACTTGAACCCGAAGGTTCTGACTCAGAGGCAGGGACTCTAATTTATCCAAATTATTATTTTTTTAAATTCCAATTGGGACCAACTATATATTTTATTTAAAGAAGTGGTACCTTTAATGAGTGTACAAATGTAAAAGACATTAAGCCTCTTGTGGCATCACTTACAGTACATTACATAGCGCACTGCTTTGCAACGAAAGATGTTATGGCCGGAATTTTATCGGCTCACCCGCCATGGGAATGGGAGATGGTGAGGGGCGGAGCATGGGAAGGTCTGTTGCCCTTGGGTGGGATTTTACAGTTTTGGGACAAGCGAGGCTGTAAACTCCCATCCTATAACTCAGAACATGTAACTGCTGTAAGTATTATTCTTCGGATTGGGTGTGTCTGTGTTTGAGCAGTCCATTCCTTTAAGATCATAAAGTCTAGAGGTTATGAGTAAACCATGATGTGGAGATGCCGGCGTTGGACTGGGGGTAACCACAGTAAGACATCTCACAACACCAGGTTAAAGTCCAACAGGTTCATTTGGTAGCACGAGCTTTTGGAGCGCTGCCCCTTCATCAGGTGAGTGGGAGTTCTGTTCACAAACAGGGCATAGAAAGATACTACCAATCTTACTTTAGTAAGATTTAAGTGTCTTTATATGCCCTGTTTGCGAACAGAACTCCCACTCACCTGATGAAGGGGCAGCGCTCCGAAAGCTTGTGGCTTGTGCTACCAAATAAACCTGTTGGGCTTTAACCTGGTGTTGTGAGACTTCTTACTGTGAGTAAACCAGCCAGAAGTCAATTGGAGTGTCACTGCTGCTTTAGAGGGGATTTGCAAATTGGAAGATGCTTGAGTTTTTTTTGTTTGTACAGAGTGCATCCGGCATGAGTGTTCATTACATGTGACCAGCAGCAATAACAATGTGCATTTTCAACGTGGAAACACTCTGCATCTGGCTCACGCTGTCTCTTACCTGGAAATGCTTTCACTGGATTTCTGAAATGGAAAGGATAGAGAGAATGTACAGCAGCAAATGGAGGAGTGACAAGATAATCTGTTTATTCCAAACACTGTCACAGGAACAGGGCATAAAAGGTGTCAATTTGTCATGCTGCCATTTTATTTTAAACAGTAGGATCCACAATGGATAAAACGATGTGATCTTGATCATATATCAGTTCCGACTGCAAAATGTAAATAGAAAAATGGAATTCTTGGTCCTTTTATTTTATGATCTGGCTGAATGCAGGAATCGTAGTTACATTTGAAAAATGATTTCAACGTTTTAAGAGACAGCATTCTGATTTACATTCTCATTCGTCTCAATTTGGTCAGAGAAAGATAAAGAACGATGGCATGAATAGCTTTAAACATTAAAATACAGCAGAAAAATCATCCACGTCTCTTTTTTTTGGACTGACTGCTGTAAATGTTATGCCATTGAAGAATTAATGGTGTTTATTGTGAAACTGTAAACGGTCAAAAACACAAGGCGGAACTTTCCACTCTGTGACTGAGGCCTGCGGCGGGAATCAGGAATGTTTCCCCGTCATGGAGGCCGATGGAAGTGTGTGCCATATTGCGCAATGCCGGCCTCATTAATTACGCTGTGGGGAGATTCCCGATGTTATTTTGCAGTTGGGTGCGAAGGACTGGATGGCGCACACCCGGGTGGCATATTTAAAAGCGCCCAGACTCACAACTGAAATAGAAGATGGCCCACTGGTCATAGGGGTGGCACAGTGGTTAGCACTTCTGCCTCACAGCTTGATGCGCGGTTAAATCACTCGGGAGGCTAGATTGTACCCGGGAAATAAAGGCTTTTATTACTGACAAGAATGGAGCACACTATATACAATACAATCCCAGACTAAAGGGTCACCAGGCAGTGCAGTGACCTTTATACTTCCCCTGGTAGGCGGAGCCAACTGGAGTGTACCACAGAACAATATCAACAGGTAGAACAGCCCAACCCTAACACCAACAGTAACTACAGTAACATATCTACAAACACCCATAGTGCTGACCATCCATGGCTCAGCACTCATAGTGGTAACCAACTATGGTTCACCACACAGCTCCAGGGGCCGGGTTCAGTTCCCACCTCGGGTCACTGTCTGTGTAGAGTTAGCACATTCTCTCCGTGTCTGCGTGGGTTCCTCCAGGTGATCCGGTTTCCTCCCACAGTCCAAAGATGTGCGGGTCAGGTTGATTGGCCATGATAAATTGACCCTAGTGTCAGCGGGACTAGCAGGGTAAATATGTGGGGTTACAGGACTAAGGCATGGGTGGGATTGTGGTCAGTGCAGGCTCGATGGGCCGAATGGCCTCCTTCTGCACTGCAGGGATTCTATAATTCTATGATTCCTGGCCCCCAGGCTCAGTGACGCATCTCTGGAGGTCCTTCTCAATCCACCGGAGGCCAGACAGGCTGTCCTCTACCCAGAGGATGGGAGGAGGCTGAACTGTCACAGCAAACTGCATGTGAGGGAGTCTCCAGTGTGGTCTATGCCCAGGGCCTCCCCCAGAGGACTGCCCTGCAATGCCGAAATGGATGAATGACCTCATCCACTTTGCCAGGGTAGGTTAACCCTCAACTGCTCACACTCCACTCACTGAATGGTACAGGGGCCACGGCCTCAGTGCCGGGGCACCATTCATGTGACCCTTGCATTAAAGAGCTGCTGGGGTGGCACGGTGGCACAATGGTTAGCACTGCTGCCTCACAGCGCCAGGGATGCCGATTCCTGGCTCGGGCCACTGTCTGTGTGGAGTTTGCACATTCTCCCCATGTCTGCGTGGGTTTCCTCCGGGTGCTCCAGTTTCCCCCCTCAGTCTGAAAGATGCGCTGGTTAGGTGCATTGGCCGTGCTAAATTCTCCCTCAGTGTACCCGAACAGACACCGGAGTGTGGCGACTAGGGGATTTTCACAGTAACTTCATTGCAGTGTTAATGTAAGCCTACTTGTGGCATTAATAAATAAACTAAACCTCACAGCCCCGCTGCAGTCCCGCCTGCCTGCAGGTGGAGAGGCCACTGTGGGTCCCTGACCCTTCCACACACAGGGCTCAGATCTATCTGCGAGGGTGGGGATTTGGAAGGGGACTGGAAATGGAGGGCACAAGTGCACACACTGCTAATGACATACCTCTATGAGCTGTATCCCTCTGTCCGCATGGGCTCCCTGCTCTGGAGGGGGCTGCCCCAGAACCTTGTAAACAACTTGTAGTGTATCAATAACTGGCACAAAATCCAATGGGTTACTTGTAAGAATGAAAGCATGGGAAAGACATATAAAAACCCAATTGCTCTCAACCTCATCTTCCCTCCCTGCGTAGGAAATGTTGAGGCACAAGTGGAGAGAGAAAAGATGGGAAGGGATTGGCCTGACCTCAGGAACCTCTCTGACTCTGAGCAGTGCAGAGCCCAAACGGCTGGGAAGGAACAAGACTGAGCCTGCAGAGATGGGCAGCCTCCATCCATTAAGGATCTATGCGTGGCGGCACGGTGGCACAGTGGTTAGCACTGCTGCCTCACAGCGCCAGGGACCCAGGTTCAATTTTGGTCACTGTCTGTGTGAAGTTTGCACATTCTCTCCGTGTCTGCGTGGGTTTCCTCCAGGTGCTCCGGTTTCCTCCCACAGTCCAAAGATTTGCGGGTGAGGTAGATTGGCCGTGCTAAATTGCCCCTTAGTGTCACTGGAACTAGCTAGGGTAAATGCATGGGGTTATGGGGATAGTGGTTGGGTGGGATTGTGGACGGTGCAGACTCGATGGGCTGAATGGCCTCCTTCTGCACTGTAGGGATTCTATGATTCTATGTCAGCGTGAGTGCATGTGAATTGTGATAGATAATGGATGCTTTGGAACACAGAATATAATTTACTTGCATGCATTAAATCGAGAATGAATGCTCAACATACACAGTCAGAATACAACAGGCAGGATTGAACACACAGCCGAATGAAATGACATTCAAATAACATTTTCTCAATTAATAAAAAGTTACTTTAATCAAATATTATAAACACACCAAAACAAAACTCCAGATTGAACTAATTTTATTCCAGGGATGAAGATTTATATGGCACATCATAGAAATCATAGAAACCCTACAGTGCAGAAGGAGGCCATTTGGTCCATTGAGTCTGCGCCAACCACAACCCACCCAGGCCCTATCCCAATAATGCCACATATTTACGCTGCTAATCCATCTAACATACTTACCCCAGGACACTGAGGGAGAATTTAGCATGGCCAATCAACCGAACCTGCACATCTTTGGACTGTGGGAGGAAACTGGAGCACTCGGAGGAAACCCACGCAGACACGGGGAGAACATGCAAGCTCCACACAGACAGTGATCCCAAGCCGGGAGTTAAACCTGGGTTCCTGGCACTGTGAGGCAGCGGTGCTAACCACTGTGCCACTGTGCCACCCACATACTTTTAATAAATTTGTCTTTTTTGAAGTCCTGGAATCTTCTGAACACTAAAGAGTTTTTTACAATATTTTTTTCTTTTCAATTGTTCTCAAGATTCTGGCAAGGTCAGCGTTTATTGCACCCCGGACATTCTGTCTTCCACCTTCTTCCATCGGGAAAAAGATGCAAAGGTCTGAAATCACATACCAACCGACTCAAGAACAGCTTCTTCCCTGCTGCCATCAGACTTTTGAATGGATCTACCTCGCATTAAGTTGATCTTTCTCTACACCCTAGCTATGACTGTAACACTACATTCTCCACTCTCTCCTTTCCTTCCCTATGTATGGTATGCTTTGTCTGTATAGTGCACAAGAAACTATACTTTTCACTGTAAACGAATGCATGTGACAAGAATGAATCAAATCAAAAATCAAATCAAACATCTCCAATGTTCCCTCTACACTGCTTGGGTGCGGAGGGAGATGGTGGTAATCGTGGTAATATCAGTGCACCAGTAATCCTAAGGCCCAGGTTAATGCTCTGGGGACAAAGGTTCAAATCCCACCACGGACTGGATAGCAAACATCCACCATATTTAAAAGGTGCTCAGACATCACACTAACTCACTGTTGAAGTGGAAGATGCTTTAAAGATTTAAAGACTTGATTAGCTGTAAGTATTCGCATTCCAAACATTGTTCATGTAAATTGAGTCTGTGTCTTTATATGCCCTGTTTGTGAACAGAATTCCCACTCACCTGAAGAAGGGGCTTGGGGCTCCGAAAGCTTGTGTGGCCTTTGCTACCAAATAAACCTGTTGGACTTTAACCTGGTGTTGTTAAACTTCTTACTGTGTTTACCCCAGTCCCTCGCCGGCATCTCCACATCATGAAGTGGAAGATGGCCAGCCGATCATGGGGATCTCCAACCCCAGACTCAATGACACATCCCGGAGGCCCTTCTCAAAGCAGTGGCGGCCAGGTAGGCTGTCCTCTATCCAGAGGATGGAGGGAGGAGGCCGGGCTGTCACACCAACCCAGCATGGGAGGAAGTCTCCTGGGTGGTCGGTGTCCAGGGCCTCCACCAGAGAATTGCCCTGCAATGCCAGAGATGGATAAATGTGCTGGCATTTTCCACAGCTTGAACAAATCTGAAAACACATTTATCTTGAAAATAGACTGTGGGACACTAGCTTACAAATGTTTGATATTATTTATGAAATTCCTTCCTTTACTATTTTGACAGAAACATTAACCAGTCTCTGACAAAATAGCGCAGAGGAAGGAATTTCATTCGAGGATATTGCGGCCTACACTTTGAGTATTTCACCGCATGATTTAAAGGCTGCTATTGGTAAACACAGTTATGGATTTCTTTTTTAAAAACTAGTGAACAGAGGAAAATATAAAGCTGTGGTACTGATGCCTCTGTGATTTGTCACGTCGCTACGGCTTAGTCAGAAGGTCAATAGTGTAGACTGAATAGCAGTTCCCTTCAATCGAGAACGAAGTTAATTCCAGTGAGGTCTTTAACTACTGCCTATGAAATAGGTTCTGCTTTCCATGTATGTAAGGTTTGTCATGTGGTCATTCTGACCATACATTTCCTGTCAATGTTTTCCACTATGACTTCTCATGTCCTTATTTGTAATGGAAACTGCCTATGTAAACTAGTCACATTGTAATTACATCCCCCCCCCCCCCCCCCGCCCCCCCCCCTACTATTGGAGACACTGTGTGAGAACATAATTACAAGACTTTATATATGCAATTTCCATTATAAACAAGAGACCTATTTCGCTTGAAGACAATACTTGGCTCAACTTTCCGTGGGTAACTCCAGATGAGATTGGTATATTGGGCATGAAGATTTCTGGAGAGACAGTTAAAAAAAATTTACCCTTACTCTGAGGGAATTTCTTCAACTGTATGAAACATTTGTGCAGAATTTCCTCACAAAGAAATTTCCCCAACGTTCTGGAGAATAGCAATAAATCTTATTGCTCTGCCTGTCTCTCTATCTCTGATGCAGAATTTCTTCACAAAGGAATTCCATTATGCCTTAGAGAATGGTGATAGATTATTTTTTATTGTCTCTCTCTCTCTCTCTCTGTCCCTCTCTCTGTCTGTCTCTCTCTGATACAGCAGTTCCTCACAAAAGGTTCCCGTATGCTCTAGAGAATGGTGACTGACTTTTTTTATCGTCTCTCTCTGTTTCTGATCCAGAATTTTCTCACAGGGAAATCCCCATTTGCTCTAGAGCATGATGATAGAATTTTTTTAAATTACCTCCCCCTCGGTGTTTCTCTCTGATCTAATGTCCCTCTTCCCCTCTTTTTGTGTGTCTCTGCCTCTCCCTCTTTTCTATCTCAGTTTATCTCTTCCTCTCTCAGTGTGTCTTTGTCTCTCGGTCTCTCTCTTGCTCTCAGTTTCTTTGTCTTTCTATTTCTCTTTCCTCTGTCTCAGTTTCTGTCTCCTTCTCTCTGGGTGTATGACACGATTTCTCTTTGTCTCTCAGTTCCCCTGTCACAATCTTTCCCTCACTCTCTCTATCTCAGTCTCGCTCTCTCTCTCTCTCTGTGTCTCTTGGTCTCAATCTCTGTCTTAAGTCTCTCTCCCTCTTTTTGTCTCTTTGTCTCTCAGTCTCTCCCCCACTCTGTCTCAATATCCCTCTTCTCTCTCTGTCTCTTTGTCTCTCAGTCTCTCTCGGTCAGTCTCTCCCTCTTTTTCCCTTCACTCTCTGTCTCAGTCTCTCTGTCTCTTTGTGTGTGTGTCTCTCTCTCTCTGTCTCTTTGTCTCTCAGTCTCTGTCAGTCTCTCCCTCTCTCTTTTTTCTTTCACTCTCTGTCTCAGTCTCTCTGTCTCTCTCTGTGTGTGTGTGTGTGTCTCTTTGTCACTCAGTCTCATTCTGTCACATTTTATCTGTCTCTCCTGCTCTGTTATATTTCTTAGTCTCTCTCTCCCTCTCTCTCTCTCACTGTCTCAGTCCCGCCCCCTGTTTTTTCTTTCCTCTCAGTCTCTCTCGCTCTCTTTCTCTCTGTCTCAGCCTCTGTGTTTCTCATTCTCTGTATTGTGTGTTTGTGTGTGTGAACCGCCATTTCAATGCCACGAACAGAAACAGAGATCTTACAAATGCCAGCAAGGTAAATGGAGCAAACTTGTGAACGTGACTGAGAGCAGACAGGGCTTGAATCAGGACTTTCTGTGGAGCTGAGGCTTATGGCTGCCAGTTGGAACCATGAGTTTTAAGGAGAAGGTATGTTTTTCCAATATGGAGTTAGACAGAAATAATCAAAGTGATGGGAGTTTACTCAAATACCAAGAATACTGACAAGCAAAATAAAACCCTGATAGAAGTGTACAAAAATCAGCAGAGTTTAACTAAATAGGGAGAGACTCAGCAAGAACAGTTCAAGGTCAGTGCAAATGGCTGGTAGTTAGAGAAGTAAAATAAATTCTGTCAGAATAAACAAAAATTTAGATCAGAAGCAAAAGGAAAGGGAAAATAAATGTTGTCAAGGAAGTTTTGTCGAAAAAGAAACCATATTTAAGTGGGAGGGCAGAGAGTGTCAGAGCCCCAGGCAAGGGACTAAGTCACATAGAACTTGAACTGCAGGCATCAACAATGCAAATTCAGAGATAATCCTTGAGGTAATTTAAAGCTTTTGAAAAGCAGTTAAAACAATGACTATAAAACTATTTGAATTAGGTTCATTGTTTTTGCACAAAGTATCAAACAATGTAATTGGAAAGTATATTTGACCATAATCGTAGATAGAGCTTTTGTGTTGTAACAATATTACACATGATCTGTGCCAGAATTATTTAATTCTTAGGTATGAAATATGAAAATTGAAACATTTTATTACAATATGTCAATATGTAATGTGGGTGAATTTTAGTACTTCGGAAGAGAGCATAGAATAGGAGGGAGGTGAAAAATGTAACTCACACGAATTGTGGAGTGTCTGAATGTTACTTGCAACCAAACAAATAACATTGTTTGTCTTTTGGCTAAAGTTCTTTCACAATTAGCAGCAGAAGTGAACTGAATGCATCTCCTTGCCTTTTACTTAATCCACATGTGTTGAAGGTTTTCTGACTGGTAATATGAATTAGCCACACAATGAGAGGAACAAAAGCAAAACACTGTAGTCACTGGGAATAAAATAAAAAGTGAGGATGCTGGAATATTCAGCAGGCCAAGCAGCATAGGTGGAGAGAGAAACAAGATCTAATGTATTTGATAGATTTCACTTGCCCCTCCCCCCCCCCCGCCCCCCCCCTCCCCCCCCCCCCCCGCCAGCATTTTTATTTCAGATCTGCAGCGCCTGCAATATTTTGCATTCATTTTAATGTTTGTGACCTTTTGTCAAAATGTGATTCAGGGAACTAACTTTAAAAAATTTTTTTTTTTACTCCATTCTTTTTTTACTCCATCGAAGCTACAAATCCAATGTTCAGAGTGGAACGGGCAGACAGACCCAAATCCATTCCTTGCTTAGTCCAAAAAACAAATTTGAAATCCAAATCACGTTCCCCATAAAAGGGACAAACAAGATCCAAGCTGACAAGATAAAGCAAGTTACATCCCATCTTGGGCTTGATCTGATGCTTGATCTTCAAGAAGAAATTAGACATAGCTCTTGGGGCTAAAGGGATCAAGGGATATGGCAGGGAAGGGGGGGGGGGGGGGGGGGGACCAGGATTTAGAATTTGATGATCAGCCATGATCATAATGAATGGTGGAGCAGGCTTGAAGGGCCGAATGGCCTACTGCTGCCTCTAGTTTCCATGTTAACTTCAAGGGTGGTAATGTGAGCATTTGTCATAGAGTGTTGATTTGATTTATTATTGTCACATTTATTGGTGTACAGTAAAAAGTATTGTTTCTTGCATGCTATACAGACAAAGCATGCCGTTCATAGAGTACATAGGGGAGAAAGAAAGGGGAGGGTCCAGAATGTAGTGTTACTGTCCTAGCTAGGGTGTAGAGAAAGATCAACTTAATACAAGGTAGATCCATTCAATAACTCTGATGGCAGCAAGGAAGAAGCTGTTCTTGAGTCAGTTGGTATGTGACCTCAGACTTTTGTATCCTTTTCACGATGGAAGAAGGGGGAAGAGAGTATGTCCGGGGTGCGTGGCGTCCTTAATTATGCTGGTTGTTTTTCTGAGGTGGCAGGAAGTGTAGACAGAGTCATTGGATGGGAGGCTGGCTTGCATGATGGACTGGGCTACCGAGAGGAGTGGGTGAGAGGTTGAGGTAGCCTAAAGGATGAGAATATATTCAAGGCAGTAGGGGAGAAATGAAGATGATAACAGACCACATGACCACTGTAACAGTTTGGAAGGAGCGCAGGGAGCTTTTAGTAAAGGTTAATGCTATGATGTTAATACTTCATCCACAATAAGGTTTGGATGGTGAGGTCTTATTATGCTGCCTGCTTTTCCAAGGCAACGAGAAGTGTAGACAATTCTGGAATGGGTAGGTGTTGGGAGAACTGCTCTTCGATGTATACCTATTAATGATTCAAAAACAGAAAATGCTGAAAAATCTCAGCAGATCTGACAGCATCTGTGGAGAGAGAATAGAGCCAGCATTTTGAGTCTGGATGACTCTTCATCAGAGCCTCCGGGGTCATCCAGACTCGAAATGTTGGCTCTATTCTCTCTCTACAGATGCTGTCAGACCTGCTGCGATTTTCCAGCATTTTCTGTTTTTGTTTCAGATTCCAGCATCTGCAGTAATTTGTTTTTAGCCTATCGCATGGTGGCACAGTTGTTAGCACTGCTGCCTCACAGCGCCAGGGACTGATTCTCAGCTTGGGTCACTGCCTGTGCGGAGTTTGCACGTTCTCTCTGTGTCTGCGTGGGTTTCCTCCGGATGCTCCGGTTTCCTCTCACAGTCTGAAAGATGTGCTGATTAGGTGCATTGGCCATGCTAAATTCTCCCTCAGTGTACCCGAACAGGCGGTGGCGACGAGGAGACTTTCACAGTAAGGTCTTAGCAGTGTTAACGTAAGGTTACTTGTGACAATAACAAATAAAATGAGAGGTCACACTCCACAAGGTTATAGACCAACAGGCCTGTACTGTTGGACTATAACCTGGTTTGGTGTGACCTCTGATCTTGTCCACCCCAGTCCAACACTGGCATCTCCACAATAATAAATAAACTTTACTTCATCCAGTGCCGGATTTAGACTTGGTGAGGCCCTAAGCTATATAAAGCGAGGAGGCCCCTTGTTAAAAAGTTACACCAAAAGGTCTCACAAAGGTGCTTACCAAAACAGGACCTTGGGTCGCCACAAAAAAATTGAAAACATAATAATAACAAGGTATTTAAAGTGAAAAATACAAATTATTTTCAAATGAATGCATTTGCTGATTACATATTTATCATTTGGCTGGCTTGATCTCTCTCATAGATTTTGGTAATTATTTGAGTTGCTCTTCAAGCTGGTGCTTTCTTTTTCTTTTCTGGTATCCGCTCTTAAATGTTCTCTTCATTGTAAACCTTCCGAAATCTTGTGAGGCCCCTGCGGATTGTGAGGCCCTAAGCTGTAGCTTGTTTAGCTTATTCCTAAATCCGGCACTGATTCATCCACTATAAGGTTTGGATGGCGAGGTCTGGCTGCTTTACAGAGGTAGTGGGGAATGTAGACAATACTGGGATGGGTTGTTGGGAGCACTGTTCTTCAATGTGTATCTATTAATGGTAGTTTGTCAAGGGGA